>NC_084633.1:13668807-13701307 GCF_033978795.1 Nerophis ophidion | reverse complement strand
TCATTTTGATAGGCTAATATAGACACTTACATCATGTGTTGCCTTCATTATAACACTTATATAAGACTGTTAAAGTCATCTTGATAGTAGGCTATTATAGCTAGTATAGACACTACCGTCATATCTTGCCTTCATTACAACACTTATATAAGACTTTTAAAGTATTTTTGATAGTAGGCTATTATAGCTAATATAGACACTTACGTCATGTATTGTCTTCATTATAACACTTATATGACTTTAAAAGTCATTTTGATAGTAGGCTATCATAGCTAAAATAGACACATGTGTTGTCTTTATTATAACATTTATAAAAGACTTTTAAAGTAATTTTGATAGTAGACTATTATAGCTAGTATAGACACTTACGTCATGTATTGTCTTCATTATAACACTTATATGACTTTAAAAGTAATTTTGATAGTAGGCTATCATAGCTAAAATAGACACAACATGTGTTGTCTTTATTATAACATTTATAAAAGACTTTTAAAGTCATTTTGATAGTAGACTAATATAAACACTTACATCATGTGTTGTCTTCATTATAACACTTATAGAAGACTGTTAGTCATTTTGATAGTGGGCTATTATAGCTAATATAGACACTTACGTCATGTGTTGTCTTTATTATAACATTTATAAAAGACTTTTAAAGTCATTTTGATAGTAGACTATTATAGCTAATATAGACACTTACGTCATGTGTTGTCTTTATTATAACATTTATAAAAGACTTTTAAAGTCATTTTGATAGTAGACTATTATAATTAGTATAGACACTTACATCATGTGTTGCCTTCATTACAACACTTATATAAGACTTTTAAAGTCATTTTGATAGTAGGCTATTACAGCTAATATAGACACTTACGTCATGTATTGTCTTCATTATAACACTTATATGACTTTAAAAGTCATTTTGATAGTAGGCTATCATAGCTAAAATAGACACAACATGTGTTGTCTTTATTATAACATTTATAAAAGACTTTTAAAGTCATTTTGATAGTAGACTTATATAGACACTTACATCATGTGTTGTCTTCATTATAACACTTATATAAGACTGTTAAAGTCATTTTGATAGTGGGCTATTATAGCTAATATAGACACTACCGTCATGTGTTGCCTTCATTATAACACTTATATAAGACTTTTAAAGTCATTTTGATAGTAGGCTATTATAGCCAATATAGACACTTACGTCATGTATTGTCTTCATTATAACACTTATATGACTTTAAAAGTCATTTTGATTGTAGGCTATCATAGCTAAAATAGAAACATGTGTTGTCTTTATTATAACATTTATAAAAGACTTTTAAAGTCATTTTGATAGTAGACTAATATAAACACTTACATCATGAGTTGTCTTCTTTATAACACTTATAGAAGACTGTTAAAGTAATTTTGATAGTCGGCTATTATAGCTAATATAGACACTACCGTCATGTGTTGCCTTCATTATAACACTTATATAAGACTTTTAAAGTCATTTTGATAGTAGGCTATTATAGCTAACATAGACACTTATGTCATGTAGTGTCTTCATTATAACACTTATATGACTTTAAAGGTCATTTTGATAGTAGGCTATCATAGCTAAAATAGACACAACATGTGTTGTCTTTATTATAACATTTATAAAAGACTTTTAAAGTCATTTTGATAGTAGACTAATACAAACACTTACATCATGTGTTGTCTTCATTATAACACTTATAGAAGACTGTTAAAGTCATTTTGATAGTAGACTATTATAGCTAGTATAGACACTTACGTCATGTGTTACATTCATTACAACACTTATATAAGACTTTTAAAGTCATTTTGATAGTAGGCTATTATAGCTAATATAGACACTTACGTCATGTATTGTCTTTATTATAACACTTATATGACTTTAAAAGTCATTTTGATAGTATGCTATCATAGCTTAAATAGACACAACATGTGTTGTCTTTATTATAACATTTATAAAAGACTTTTAAAGTCATTTTGATAGTAGACTAATATAGACACTTACATCATGTGTTGTCTTCATTATGACACTTATAGAAGACTGTTAAAGTCATTTTGATAGTAGGCTATTATAGCTAATATAGACACTTACAACATGTGTTGTCTTGATTATAACACTTATATAAGACTTTTAAAGTCATTTTGATAGTAGGCTATTATAGCTAATATAGATAATTACGTCATGTATTGTCTTCATTGTAACACTTATATGACTTTAAAAGTCATTTTGATAGTAGGCTATTATAGTTAATATAGACACTTACAACATGTGTTGTCTTGATTATAACACTTATATAAGACTTTTAAAGTCATTTGATAGTAGGCTACTATAGACACTTACAACATGTGTTGTCTTGATTATAACACTTATATAAGACTTTTAAAGTCATTTTGATAGTAGGCTATTATAGCTAATATAGATATTTACGTCGTGTATTGTCTTCATTGTAACACTTATATGACTTTAAAAGTCATTTTGATAGTAGGCTATTATAGCTAATATAGACACTTACGTCATGTGTTGCCTTCATTATAAGACTTATATAAGACTTTTAAAGTCTTTTTGATAGTAGGCTAATATAGACACATCAAATGATGTCTTCGTTACAACACTTATATATGGATTTTAAAGTCATTTTGATAGTAGGCTAATATATCTAAAATAGACACTTACATCATGTTTTGACTTCATTATAAGACTTATGTACAGCTTTTCATTTTTTGCGGCTACAGACAGATTTGTTTTTTGTATTTTTGGTCCAATATGGCTCTTTCAACATTCTGTGTTAAACATCCAGCATGTTATACATTCTCACCTCTCCGTTTCTGTAACCTACTATAGTCCCGACCGCGCCGCCCCAGAATGTCGCGGTCCAGTCGTCCACTGCCACCCAGCTGGACGTCACATGGGACCCCCCTCCCCTGGATGCACAGAACGGAGACATCCAAGGTTACAAGGTAATTCAATCTTGCTCCGAAATCGGCAGAACTTGCATCATTTCCTCCGCCGCCGCAATCCTTGAACTCTCTTTTCCCAGATCTATTTCTGGGAGTTTCAGCTGCAGAACGAGACGGAGCGTCTGCGCACGTTGTTCCTGCCCGAGCTGGGGGTCAAGCTGAAAAACTTGACGGGCTACACCACCTACATGATCAGCGTGGCCGCCTTCAATGCGGCAGGGGACGGGCCGCGATCCCTGCCCAGCAGAGGGCGCACTCAGCAAGCAGGTGACTAAAATATCAGCATAAAAAAGCGTGTTGGATGCAAAGAAGGGACACTATGAAACATAGGCGCCGATCACCATGGGTTGCTTAGGGGCCCGAGCACCCACGTGGGATGGATGGCCACTTTTCAATCTTTAAAATAATTTTTGAAAAACCAACCTTTTTGTTGTTAATTTTGTGGCGAGTTTGGTCTGTTTTACATAATAAAACAAGTCACAAAACATATAGTCTGCAATTAACCAAGATTTCATTGTGCAAGATAATGAACTGATGACATAATCATCTTGACTTGGAACACACTACACACTAGTGAATGAATGCATACTTAGTCAACAGCCATGCATGTCACACTAAAGGTGGCCGTATGAACAACGCCAACACTGTCATAAATGTGTGCCATAGAGTGAAACCACACTAAAGAACGACGACAAACACGTTTTGGAAGAATATTTGCACCGCAACACAACACAAACACAACATAACAAATTCCCAGAATTCCCTGCAGCACCAACTCTACAATATAAACAAACGCCATGGGTGGAACTACACCTAACATCCACTGTAATGATGCCAAGTACTGGAGCGTATCTTGTCAATACTACTAGGATTACTGTTGCGTTTGACCCGGTCTTCTACCGGTCACCTCCCAGGTTAGTTCGATGACACGTGAGCTGGTTATCCCAGGCAGAGTTGCTTATTTTGATATTTTATTACCAAAGCTTTGGGAGACCAAATCTATGCATGACCCTTCAAATTGCATCGCCCTAGTTGATATAATTCTACTCCGCCAGTTTCGCCTCTTACTCCCTCTCACCCGCCCCCCTTCTTCTCCTCTCACCCTCCTCCTTGCCTGGGACAGTTGAGAGAAGAAAAAAGTGTTATGACTTCTCGCTACATTCTAACTATCAAGGCCTACGCATGCCCAACACTTAGCTGTTTTAAAATATGACTAGGCTATAAAAAGATATCAATCTCTGTCATTACGTCAATATGTTTTAGCATCACAACATTGATGACAGGGGTTGAGGACTACAGGGGGGGGGGCATTAATTTAAGGTTTTTACTATACATGCTTGATAGTCTGGTTGTAACGACTTATCCATCATCAGTGTGTAGCAGGCTTGTACGGTATACCGGTATTAGTATAGTACCGCGATACCAATGAATCATATTTGGTACTATACCGCCTCTAAAAAGCACCGGTCCTCACGTTGTGTCATTGCTGGTTTACGAGCAGACAAGCATGTTCGGCAGCGCACAATCACAGAGTACTTACAGACACAGTGTGTAGACAGAAAAGGGAGAACGGACGCATTTTGGCTTAAAAACTAAGGATAAAGGGGAAGTTATAAGACTGAAACGCCCTCAGGAAGAGGTGCTTTTAGCCATGGGGAGCTAGCTGCTAAAGTCCAGCGCCAGTAGGCAGTGTCTTAGCTACTTCCAAATCACTAATACTCTTCTCTATGGCACAAATATAGTAAGTTTCTTACAAGTATCATCCCTGCAGGACGAGGAATAGCTAAACATGTTACACTACACACTGTAGCTCACTGGCGTCAAAATGTAAACAAACGCCATTGGTGGATCTACACCTGACATCCACTGTAATGATACCAAGTACAGGAGCGTATCTCGTAAGTAATTATGATTACGTCTATTTTTTAGCATCACAACATCTTTTTTTGTTTTTTATTTATTTATAATATGTTTATGAACTCAGGAAATATGTCCCTAGACACACTTTGAATATGACCATTGTATGATCCTGTAACGACTTGGTATCGAATTGATACCCAAATTCGTGGTATAATCCAAAACTAGTGTAAAGTATCAAAGAAGAGAAGAATAAGTGATTATTACATTTTAACAGAAGTGTAGACATAAAATGTTGAAACAAACTAAGCAGATATTAACAGTAAATGAACAAGTGCATTAATAATTCATTTTCTACCGCTTGTCTTTAATAATGTTGACTAAATAATAGAATGGAAAATGATACAATGTGTTACTGCATATGTCAGCAGACTAAATTACGAGCATTTGTTTGTTTACTTACTAATAAAAGACAAGTTGTCTAGTATGTTCACTATTTTATTTAAGGACTAAATTACAATAATGAACATTATGTTTTTAATTTGTTTTAGGAGTCTTTTTACGTGTTTAAGGAGTCTCTATGTGTTTTAGGAGTCTTGTTACGTCTATTAGGAGTAATTTACATTTTAGATATCACTGTGCATCTCTTCGGAGTAATTTTATGTGTTGTGGAGTCATTTTTCAATGTTTTAAAAGTTGGTTGTTGTGTTTTTAAATGTTTTACTAGTCATTTTAATGTGTTTAGTCATTTTATGCATTTGTGTTTCGCACAAGAGGTAGAACATCTCACTCTGTGTTTTCTAGAATCTAAAGTATCCTAAGATTTTTTTGCTAAAATATAGACAATAATGCCATATTTTGTGGTCCCCTTTATTTCGAAATGTACCGAAAAATACGGAAAAGTAGCAAAATAAAATACCAAAATATTGGTATCGGGACAACACTAATACACACACACTGAGTACCCACTGGCAGAAATGTAGGTCGGCGCCTACGCTATGAAATATATAAAAGTGCGTTCAAAAATGACAAATTAGTGCATAGTAAATTAACCCCTTAAGACCCAAGCTGTTTGTTTACGTGTTTTTTTTTCTCTTTGCTATTTGGGCTTATTGGACCCTAATTAGAATAAAAACTAAAAATCATCTTTTGAGTCCGTAAGTACACAAACGTGTACTTCATGTGTAGTGACATGCTCATTTTTATTTTTGCACTTTTTTCTTCCAAATTCCATTATATGTTATTGTCACACCTATGGGATCAGGCTTTGTTTTGGTCATGTTCAGTTTTGTTTTTTGGACACTCAGTTCCTGTTTTGCACTTCCTGGTTTGTTTTGTTACCCTGACTACTCATTAGTTTTCACCTGTCACGCACCTGTCTCACGTTTTGGCACTCGCTCACCTGTTTTCACTGATCATGTCACTGCTATTTAAGCCATTCTGTTTCTGTTCTTCGTCCTGGCAACATCACCTCCTTCACCACCTCGATCACCTGCTACGCACCTTGCTATCCATGCTAATGATTCATACCCTTTCTCGTCACAGTAAGTATTTTTGTTTTAGTTATTCATAGTTCTGCCGCTGTGCAAGTTTTAGTTTATGTCCATAGTTTTTGCCATAGTGCTAGTCTTTTGTTTCATAGCCCGGTTTTTGTACCGCCATTGTGCGCGCTTTTTGTTGGTTCCTGTTTTTAGTTATAGTGTCAATAATAAAAAGATGTCTCTACCTTCACGCCATTGCCGTTTCCACTCGGGAAAACAACCCACGTCCAAGTCCGACAGTTATACTCTTCTGCCACCACCAGATGGCAGTATAAGTGTCCACATAAGTGGCCATAAGACCCCAATTCAGTAGTGTACACAATTTTGGAAATAAGAGCTAAAAGGTGCTGTACACACATGTGGCCACTAAGGCCTTTAGAGGTTAATGCAGATGATTTCAGGTTTAAAAAGCAAAGGAAAAGTATGCAAGGCCGTGAAAAAAAAAAAAAAAAAAACCTCCATGCGACACCTGCCCGTCCTTGTTGTGTAAAAACAAACTGACTGCGTCCTCAGCTCAAGGTCACGCCGCTAATTTATTCGCAACATGTGCCTTGAAACAAGAATGGAGCCTTCATCCTGTACAAGATGTAAAACCATCTCTCACTCAGGAGGTCGCATTAGAGATCCTCTCAGCCTCGCCTCGCCAGTAAGCCACAGAGTGATGAATAATAAAAAAAAAAGAAAGCCGCGCTGATTAGCAATTTCGGTCCTCAATCATACAAGGCTGCCTTTCTTCGTTAGCTAACGAGACTCTGTCCCTGGCCCCTTCGGTTTTGAGAGCCTTAAAAACAGTGAAAATAACATCCATCAATCCATCCATTTTCTACCGCTTATTCCCTTTTGGGGTCGCGGGGGGCGCTGGCGCCTATCTCAGCTACAATCGGGCGGAAGGCGGGGTACACCCTGGACAAGTCGCCACCTCATCGCAGGGCCAACACAGATAGACAGACAACATTCACACTCACATTCACACACTAGGGCCAATTTAGTGTTGCCAATAAGTAATATATTGGTATGTGAACCTGTGGAAGGTTCTTTACCGATGCCAGAGGGGAGCAGTGAGGAGGTCTCCTGCCGGGGTGACCCGGTTGAAGGCACAGGTGCGTGTGTCCAATCGCCGACGGGCTTCGGCCTTTGCACGGCGAGCACCGTGTCCAAAGGTGGGCACCTTTTATCTCAGAAAATCCTCCCAACTTGAGGGGTTTTCATTTGACTGCAAAGTTCCTCGTCCAATCAGACTCCTCCAAATCGAGTCATCCACTATTCCATAAAACACCCGTAGTAAAAAACATAAAATGTCACGCGAGTCACCTTTGAATTGTGGATTCAAAGCGAGTGATGGGTAAATGACGCCATTAGAGAGTGTGTGGAACACTCTATAGCTGTACTGATATAATGGTGTTTCACAAAGGTTATCTGCTGTGTTAAAACGTCACTACGTTTGACCTGCAAAAAAATATTAATAGTTATCATTTAAAAACAAACAATTCTGCTGAAAAGAATATTTTTAAATGCACGACTCAGTGAGCCAAACAGTAAACAAGAAAAGAACACATGTACTTTATTTTCTATGAGATCAAAATGATCCCTCACTCTGATCCCTTTTTCTTTGTTCCGTTTGGCGTTCATTTTTCTTCGTTTTTTTGGATCACGCATGGTGACGAGAACGCGGCGCCTCACTTCTTTGACTTTTTTTTAGTAGGAGCTGTCACAGAACTTTCCTCCAGAAAGTCTTGTCGTTGTCCCTGTGATGTGAGATGAAACAAAACATGAGCTGTTTGGCCACAATACCCAGCAATACGTTTGGAGAAAAATCCCAGGAACACCATCCCTACCACCAAGCATGGTGGTGGTAGTTTTATGCTCTTGGCCTGTTTTGCTGCCAATGGGACCGGGTTCTCCGGCTTCCTCCCACCTCCAAAGACATGCATAGGTTGATTGGCAACACTAAAAAATGGTCCCTAGTGTGTGAATGTGAGTGTGAATGTTGTCTGTCTATCTGTGTTGGCCCTGTGATGAGGTGGCGACTTGTCCAGGGTGTACCCCGCCTTCCGCCAGATTGTAGCTGAGATAGGCGCCAGCGACCCCCGCGACCCCGAAAGGGAATAAGCGGTAGAAAATGGATGGATGGATGGATGGGACTGGTGCTTTACAGAGAGTAAATGGGACAATGAAAAAGAAGGTGTAGACGTTGCCCTCTGGTGGGTCCTCCTGACCACCACACACTGGCACGAAAGTCCGGTATTCTGGTTGGATTGAGTCTTTTATTTTCATCCACCAGTATGATTCACTTTTCGGCAGTATATAGATAGGACTTTTCAGTCCGGCGTGTCTCTGCTTTGCTCTCTAGTGTCTCGGTCTCGCTCCAACTCCGAACAACATGTCTCAGACCGGCTGTTACTAATAAGGGCGACAAGTGATTAGATAACCAATCCACTCACCTGCCGCTGGCTTCGAGGCCGGTCCTTACACACCCCGCTCCGCGGTGGGCCCGCAGACCACGCCTCCCTCCACAGAAGGATTTCTTCAAAATTATTCAGGACAACGTAAAATCATCAACCCGGAAGTTGGGTCTTGGGTGCAGTTGGGTGTTCCAACAGGACAATGACCCCAAACACACGTCTAAAGTGGTAAAGGAATGCCTAAATCAGGGCTCACCAACCTTTTTGAAACCAAGAGCTACTTCTTGGGTACTGATTAATGCGAAGGGCTACCAGTTTGATACACACTTAAATAAATTGCCAGAAATAGCCAATTTGCTCAATTTACCTTTAATAAATATATCTATATACTGTATATATGAAAAAAAGGGTATTTATGTCTGCCATTCCGTCGTACATTTTTTTTTTCCTTTTACGGAATTTTTTTTGTAGCGAATAAATAATGAAAAAAACACTTAATTGAACGGTTTAAAAGAGGAGAAAACAGGGAAAAAAAATGAGAGTTCAATTTTGAAACATAGTTTATCTTCAATTTCGACTCTTTAAAATTCAAAATTCAACCAAAAAAAAGAAGAGAAAAACTAGCTAATTCGAATCTTTTTTGAAAAAATTAAAAAAAGGATTTATGGAACATCATTAGTCATTTTTCCTGATTAATATTAATTTTAGAATTTTGATGACATGTTTTAAATAGGTTAAAATCCAATCTGCACTTTGTTAGAATATATAACAAATTGGACCAAGCCATATTTCTAACAAAGACAAATCATAATTTTTCTAGATTTTCCAGAACAAAATTTTTAAAAGAAATTCAAAAGACTTTGAAATAAGATTTACATTTGATTCTCAAGAGATTCTAAATTTGCCAGAATAATTTTTATTTTATTTTTAATCATAATAAGGTTGAAAAAATATTTCACAAATATTCTTTGTCAAAAAAACAGAAGCTAAAATGAATAATTGAATTAAAATGTATTTATTATTCTTTACAATAAAAACAGTAAATTGACTTGAACATTGATTTAAATTGTCAGGAAAGAAGAGGAAGGAATTTAAAAGTTTAAAAAGTATGTGTTTAAGAATCCTAAAATCATTTTTAAGGTTGTATTTTTTCTCTAAAAATGTCTTTCTGAAAGTTATAAGAAGCAAAGTAAAAAAAATAAATGAATTTATTTAAACAAGTGAATACCAAGTCTTTAAAATATTTTCTTGGATTTTCAAATTCTATTTGAGTTTTGTCTCTCTTAGAATTAAAAATGTCGAGCAAAGCGAGACTAGCTTGCTAAATAAAATTCAAAAAATAGAGGCAGCTCACTGGTAAGTGCTGCTATTTGAGCTATTTTTTAGAACAGGCCAGCGGGCGACTCATCTGGTTCTTACGGGCGACCTGGTGACCGCGGGCAGCGCGTTGGTGACCCCTGGCCTAAATCATGATAAAATTAAGGTTTTTGGAATGGCCTTCCCAAAGTCAATCATCAATCATCAATCAATGTTTACTTATATATCCCTAAATCACTAGTGTCTCAAAGGGCTGCACAAACCACTACGACATCCTCGGTAGGCCCACATAAGGGCAAGGAAAACTCACACCCAGTGGGACGTCGGTGACAATGATGACTATGAGAACCTTGGAGAGGAGGAAAGCAATGGATGTCGAGCGGGTCTAACATGATACTGTGAGAGTTCAATCCACAATGGATCCAACACAGTCGCGAGAGTCCAGTCCAAAGCGGATCCAACACAGCAGCGAGAGTCCCGTTCACAGCGGAGCCAGCAGGAAACCATCCCAAGCGGAGGCGGATCAGCATCGCAGCGATGTCCCCAGCCGATACACAGGCAAGCAGTACATGGCCACCGGATCGGACCGGACCCCCTCCACAAGGGAGAGTGGGACATAGAAGAAAAAGAAAAGAAACGGCAGATCAACTGGTCTAAAAAGGGAGTCTATTTAAAGGCTAGAGTATACAAATGAGTTTTAAGGTGAGACTTAAATGTTTCTACTGAGGTGGCATCTCGAACTGTTACCGGGAGGGCATTCCAGAGTACTGGAGCCCGAACGGAAAACGCTCTATAGCCCGCAGACTTTTTTGGGGCTTTGGGAATCACTAACAAGCCGGAGTCCTTTGAACGCAGATTTCTTGCCGGGACATATGGTACAATACAATCGGCAAGATAGGATGGAGCTAGACCGTGTAGTCCTGACTTACATGTGAACAATGCTGAAGAAACAAGTCCAAGCGTCGGCTAAATACAAATATATTCCACAACCCCTAACATGTCTTTTTCAAAGCCTCCAGTGAAGAGAAAGGTTCGTGATGAGGAAAGACAATTCCAGGAAAAGTGGGGGATGCAATATTTCTTTGTTGCACAGAGAAAGTTGCGGTGCACAAGTGATACAATTTGAAACGTCATACATCTAGACATGCTGAGGAGTATGCAACATTTTTTTTTTAAGAAATCTTTTCTTGCGGCCCAGCCTCACCCAGATTCTGCGTCCAGTGGCCCCCAGGTAAATTGAGTTTGAGACCCCTGATCTAAAGACCTACTTAAATGAGGTTTTCTTATTTAAACGGGGATAGCAGGTCCATTCAATGTGTAATACTTGATCATTTCGCGGTATCGCCATAAGTTCGCAACTTTTGGTGCTGATAAAAAAGCCTTGCTTTTACCGGAAGTCGCAGACGATGACGTCACAAGGGTGAGGGCTCCTCACGTCCTCACATTTTTAATGGGAGCCTCCAACAAAAAGAGCTATTCGAACCGAGAAAACGACAATTTCCCCATTAATTTGAGCGAGGATGATGATATTAATAGCGAAGGACTATCAATCAATCAATCAATGTTTACTTATATAGCCCTAAATCAGTAGTGTCTCAAAGGGCTGCACAAACCACCACGACATCCTCGGTAGGCCCACATAAGGGCAAGGAAAACTCACACCCAGTGGGACGTCGGTGACAATAATGACCCAGTGGGACGTCGGTGACAATGATGACTATGAGAACCTTGGAGAGGAGGAAAGCAATGGATGTCGAGCGGGTCTAACATGATACTGTGAAAGTTCAATCCATAATGGATCCAACACAGTCGCAAGAGTCCAGTCCAAAGCGGATCCAACACAGCAGCGAGAGTCCCGTTCACTGCGGAGCCAGCAGGAAACCATCCCAAGCGGAGGTGGATCAGCAGCGCAGCGATGTCCCCAGCCGATACAGAGGCGAGCAGTACATGGCCACCGGATCGGACCAGACCCCCTCCACAAGGGAGAGTGGGACATAGGAGAAAAAGAAAAGAAACGGCAGATCAACTGGTCTAAAAAGGGAGTCTATTTAAAGGCTAGAGTATACAAATGAGTTTTAAGGTGAGACTTAAATCCTTTTACTGAGGTGGCATCTCGAACTTGTAGAAAAAAAAATAAAATAAAGTTAAAAAAAAAAAGGCGATTGCATTGGGAGCGATTCCGATGTTTTTAGACACATTTACTGGGATAATTCTGGGAAATCCTGTTGCGATCCGCTGCTCGTATCTACACATATTAGTTATTTTTCCTTTCTGGTTTCACTCTCCGTCAAGTGACTGTTTATTTCCCGTTTAGCCTGTCACCATGGTAACTCATCAGTCCACCTGCCAATCCCGGTCCACACACACCTGTTTGGTCTAATCACCCTCCTATTTAAGACAGCCTCTTTGTTCATTTTCTTCCTGGGTTCATAAATTGCTCTCATGCAACAAGTGACGACTGCTACTTTTTCTACTTTTATTCTCGCTAGCTCTCACGCTATACCACTTGATCATTCCAGTTCTCATACTGATGATTTGTTTTCTCGTTTGTGCTTTCATGCCAAGTTTAGTTTTCTGTTTGTATTTCCTAGTTTTCATACTAGCGTTTTTGGTTTGCCTTTTTAATTAGCTCCAGCATTTCTGTTCAGAGCTCTCTTTTTGTTAAATAAATATTTTAAGATCCTACCTTTTGTTGTGTTCACGTCACTCCACGGAGGGACAAACCCGGCATTACCATGCCCACCAGTCCTCACAAATCCCTTATCTTTTTATTGTGTTGCTAGTGTTTTAGTGAGATTAAATAGTACCTGATAGTCGGAGGGGTGTGTCCACGGGTGTCTTGAGGCCAGTGTTTGAGGGAAGTCACAGCACATACAAGGACGGCGCAAACTCCACAGATCTTCGGTAAGAGGCGACTTTTTAACACAATTTTCTCACCAAAACCTGCCGGTTGACAAGTGGTCGGGAACCATGTTCGCTTGACCGCTCTGATCCATAGTAAAGCTTCACCTCCGGGAATTTTAAACAAGGAAACACTGTGTGTTTGTGTGGCTAAAGGCTAAAGCTTCCCAACTCCATCTTTCTACTTTGACTTCTCCATTATTAATTGAACAAATTGCAAAAGATTCAGCAACACAGATGTCCAGAATACTGTGGAATTGCGCGTTGAAAAGAGATGACTTTTAGCCGCAAATATGCTAATATTTCCTGACAGTCCGTGACGTCACGCGCACACGTCGTCATTCCGCGACCTTTTCAACAAGAAACTCCGCGGGAAATTTAAAATTGCAATTTAGTATTTTGACTGCTTCGAGACAAACTCGACCAGCTCAGCGTACCCAACTCCCTCTGCAGGTGGATTAATGACTTCCTGACGGACAGAAGCCAGCACGTGGGACTGGGGAAGATTGTCTCAGACAGTCGAACCACGAACACCGGTACTCCTCAGGGCTGTGTACTTTCCCCCTGGCTCTTCTCCCTGTACACAAACTGCTGCAGTCACCAGTCGGTGAAGCTGCTCAAGTTTGCGGACGACACTACTCTCATCGGGTCTCATCTTGGATGGCGACGAGTCCGACTACAGCTGGCGTCCTGGTGCAGCCTCAGCTACCTGGAGCTGAACGGCCAGAAAACAGTGGAGATGATCATGGACTTCAGGAAAGTCACTGCCCCGCCATCCCCCCTCACCCTGATTGACTCTCCCAAATCATGTCTCCATTGGACTCCATCCGTTTCCTGGGCACCACAATCACCCAGGACCTCAAGTGGGAACCGAATCATCAGCTCCCTCATCAAGAAGGCCCAGCACAGGATGTACTTCCTGCGGCAACTGAAAAAACTGAAAGTGCCGACTGAGATGCTGGTGCAGTTCTACTCAGCCATCATCGAGTCCATCCTGGCGCCACAGCTTCGATTGCAGCGCATGGTACGTGCTGCTGAGAAGGTGATTGGCTGCAAACTTCCACCCCTCCAGGACTTGTACTCCTCCAGGACCAGGAGGCATGTGGGTAGGATCACAGCTGACTCCTCTCACCCTGGACACAAAATATTCTCCCTTCTTCCCCTCAGGCAGGAGACTACGATCCATCCAGACCCACACCTCCCGCCATCTAAACAGTTTTTTTCCCCTCGGCCATAAAACACGTGAACAATAAACTGGATCTGATAGCTCAGTTACAGCTCATGTTATTCTATTCTGTGTTGTATGTCTTTTATGCTTACCATGAATTGATTAACGTGGACAAGTTGAAAAACTTATTCGGGTGTTACCATTTAGTGGTCAATTGTACGGAATATGTACTGTACTGTGCAATCTACGAATAAAAGTATCAATCAATCAATCAATGCACGATTGCGCCAAGTAAAATTCCGAGTTTGTGAACCCGTTCTCAAACAATGGCAATAAAAACTTTTCTGATTCTGATTCTGATAGTAAACTAAACCGGGCGTATTGTCATGTGTTGCAATGTTAATATTTCATCGATATATAAACTATCAGACTGCGTGGTCGGTAGTAGTGGGTTTCAGTAGGCCTTTAAGGATCTAAAAAAATTATTTGGTAATGTCCGGCGGGCCAGATTGAAAAGCTCAACGGGCCCAGGTCTGCTATAGGACAACTTGTTAAGATCATATCCTACCCTTAAGGGTTGTATTGTTTAATCCTGCAAGAATCTCTCCATTTTTACACCATTACCGTCGTTTCTACCTTCCAACAGCTCCCACCGCCCCCGGCTTCATCCACTTCAGCGAGCTGACCACCACCTCCGTCAACGTGTCCTGGGGAGAGCCCAAGCAGGCCAACGGCATCGTGGAAGGCTACCGTCTGGTTTACGAGCCGTGCACGCCAGTCGACGGTGAGAACGGGGACCTTGTTACCCTTCCCTGCACGCTGTGATTTACCACCTTTCTAGCCCGGAGGTAGGGGGGGGTTGGGTCAACGTGTTCGTTTGAAACTCATCTTTTGCAGACAGATAGCACATGCAGCGTTTATGACACGGGCCGGGGAAATATGACAGCGCGGAATGATGATGTGCTCTCGTAAAAGTGCACGTTTGGAGGATATATCATGTGCGGCTTGCTCTCAGTGAGAGGAACATGACTAATGGCTGCTTAAGTGTGGGTGTATGCAGCAGATTGTTAAGTAATGGGGTGGGGGGGGCAGAGGTGTAATGCTGAGCTCAGGTTGCGACGGTCTCTCTGCTAATTGCCTCCAAGCAAAGGCATGAAATATCTATGGGTGTCTTTCTAAAAACCCGTCATTATTATTACCAATATTATTATTATTTCAAAGTGCTGATTGGGGGTGGAAATATGACTAGAATTTCCTGACTGACTTGGGGCAAAAATGAAAGGTTTTCTTAATTAACTTAATTCAATCAATCAATGATTGTTTATATAAATCACTAGTGTCTCAAAGGGCTGCACAAACCACAACACAAACCACTAAGACATCCACGGTAGAGCCCAAATAAGGGCAAGGAAAACTGACAACCAGTGGGACGTCGGTGACAATGATGACTATGAGAAACCTTGGAGAGGACCGCATATGTGGGAAACCCCCACCGCCTCTAGGGGACCGAAAGCAATGGATGTCGAGGGGGTCCAACATGATACGGCGAAAGTTCAATCCATAGTGGATCCAACACACCCGCGAGAGTCCAGTCCAAAGCGGATCCAACACAGCAGCGAAAGTCCCGTTCACAGTGGAGCCAACGGGGAACCATCCCAAGCGGAGGCGGATCAGCAGCACAGAGATTTCCCAAGCCGATACACAGGCGAGCGGTCCATTCTGGGTCCCGACTCTGGACAGCCAGTACTTCATCGATGGCCAAAGGACCGGACCCCCTCCACAAGGGAGAGTGGTACAGAGGAGAAAAAGAAAAGAAGCGGCAGATCAACTGGTCTAAAAAGGAGGGATATATTTAAAGGCTAGAGTATACAAATGAGTTTTAAGGTGAGACTTGAATGCTTCTACTGAGGTGGCATCTTCAGCTGTTATCGGGAGGGCATTCCAGAGTACTAATTGGTATTGGCAGCATCTGGAGCAACACGGTGGCATAGGGGTCCTGAGTTCAATCCTGTGTGGAGTTTGCATGTTCTCTTCGCGACTGGGCACTCAATGTCAATCAATCAATGTTTACTTATATAGCCCTAAATCACGAGTGTCTCAAAGGGCTGCACAAGCCACAACATACTCCGGCTTCCTCCCACCTTCAAAGACATGCACCTGGGGATGGGTTGATTGGCAACACTAAAAATTCAGTCCTAGCGAGTGAATGTGAGTGTGAATGTTTTCCGTCAGGTTCAAACACCAAACTATCAATCAAATCAATCAGTCAATGTTTATTTATATAGCCTTAAATCACAAGTGTCTCAAAGGGCTGCACAAACCACAACGACATCCTCGGCACAGAGCCCACCTAAGGGCAAGGGCAGGGGAGACTGAAAGCAATAGATGTCGAGCGGGTCCAACATTATATTGTGAAAGTCCAGTCCATAGTATATCCAACATAACGGTGAGAGTCCAGTCCATAGTTGATCCAATATAGTAGCGAGAGTCCCGTCCATAGTGGAGGCAGCAGGAAACCATCCCAAGCGGAGGCGGATCAGCAGCGCAGAGATGTCCCCAACCGATACACAGGCGAGCGGTCCATCCTGGGTCCCGACTCCGGACAGCCAGTTCTTCATCCATGGCCACCGGACCTGTGTCCCCCCACACCCCCTCTATAAGGGAGAGGGGGGCAGAGGAGAAAAAGAAAAGAAACGGCAGATCAACTGGTCTAAAAAGGGGGGTTATTTAAAGGCTAGAGCATACGAATGAGTTTTAAGATGAGACTGAAATGCTTCTAACTTGTAACTATCTATTACACAAGACAAGAAGAAGGAATCAGGCAAAGACAGAGTTCAATTTTGCTCATGAGGAGAAATGTTTGGGGCTGCACACCCAGTCTCCCACCACGCTCTGAGGGGAAGTCCTATGTGTTCCTCTATTTATTCGGGAGTTCCCTAGTTAACATCACATAATATATGTGACTCTAAAGGGAGTGGTCACATATATTATGCGAGCAGACCCTGTATCACAATACGTGATGACTCAGAATGCAAATGTGCTTGAGCTTGAGATTTCCCCTTAGCTTTGCTTCGTCTGCGTGTTGTCTTATCTTTGTTGAGGTACTTGAAGTCCGTAGCGGGCCGGAAGACAGAAACTGCTGCTGCGAGGCAACTTGCAGTGGAAGATAAATTGTGTGCCTTTGTACAGATAGAATAGTGCAAATTCACCACAATAAATAATAACTATAGCAACGGCCTTTAAGCATAAAGGTTGGGTGATAACGTATAGATAATTATTCTAACACTATGTGTTGGCCCTGCGATGTCCAGGATGTTCCCCTGCCTCCCGCCCGAATTACAGCTGAGATAGGCTCCGTCACCATCCACGACCCCAAAAGAGACAAGCGGTAGGAAATGGATGAATGGATGGTAGCATCTGGCCAGGATCTTTAGCTCTCACTGAATTGGTTCATAGCCGAGTGTGAAGCGACTGGGATGATAATCAGCACCTCCAAGTCTGAGTGTATGGTTCTCGCCCGGAAAAGGGTGAAGTGCCATCTCCGGGTTACCTCGGAGTCTTGTTTAGCGAGTGAGGGAAGAGTGGATCGATCCGTTGTGGTGAAGAAGGAGCTGAGCCGGAAGGCAAAGTTCTCAATTTACCTGTCGATCTATGTTCCCATCCTCACCTATGGTCATGAGCTTTGGGTTATGATCGAAAGGAGAAGATCACGGGTACAAGCGACCGAAATGAGTTTCCTCCGTCGGGTGGTGGGGTTATCCCTTAGAGATAGGGTGAAAATCTTTGTCATCTGGAAGGAGCTCAAAGTAAAGCCCTGTGACTGCGTGGGTTCCCTCTGGGTACTCATGGTTTCTTCCCAACTCCAGAGACATACGCCTGGGGATAGGTTGATTGGCAACACGATAAATTTGGCCCTATTGTGTGAATGTGAGTGTGAATGTTGTCCGTCTATCTGTGTTGGCCCTGCGATGAGGTGGCGACTTGTCCAGGTTGTACCTCGCCTTCCGCCCGAATTACAGCTGAGATAGGCTCCATCACCACCCGCGACCCCGAAAGAGACAAGCCGTAGGAAATGGATGGATGGATGGTAGCATCTGGCCAGGATCTTTGGCTCTCACTGGATCGGTTCGCAGCCGAGTGTGAAGCGACTAGGTTGAGAATCAGCACCTCCAAGTCCGAGTCAATGGTTCTCGCCCGGAAAAGGGTAAAGTGCCATCTCCGGGTTACCTCGGAGTCTTGTTCAGCGAGTGAGGGAAGAGTGGATCATGATCGTACGGCCTCTTCAGTAATGTGGACGCTGTATCAATCCGTTGTGGTGAAAAAAGAGCTGAGCCGGAAGGCAAAGCTCCCAATTTACTGGTCGATCTACATTCCCATTTTCACCTATGGTCATGAACTTTGGGTTATGACCGGAAAGGACAAGATCACGGGTACAGGCGGCCGTAATGAGATTCCTCCATCCAGGAGGAGCCAGATGAGGTGTTTTGGGCATCTGGTTTGGATGCCACCCGAACACCTCCCTAGGCCACGGGGAAGACCCAGGACACGTTGGGAAGACTATGTCTCCCTGCTGGCCTGGGAACGTCTCGGGATCCCCCGGGAAGAGCTGGACCAAGTGGCTGGGGAGAGGGAAGTCTGGGTTTCCCTGCTTATGCTGCGGCCCCCACGACCCGATTTTGGATACGCGTGAGGAGATGGATGGATGCTAGTGGTCCCCTTTATTTAGAAAAGTACCGAAAATTTATCGAAATAGTTTTAGTACCGGTACCAAAAGATTGCTATCGGGACAACACTAAACTGAAGTGTAGCTTGTAGAATTCAGATGAAATCTATAGTCATTTGTTCTTTAGTTATACTAGTGATGCACCTCAAAGTTCCAATTTAGGTCCCCTATTTATATAATTTGATGCTATTCTACTGTTGGCCCACGAGTTCAGTTTAAAAAAAAACTTATGAAAGACTAACTTTTTTGCAGCAGATTCTTAAAAAAACACTTGAGTGCCTTCATAGAGATGATCTTTGACTAGACCGGGGGTCGGCAACCCGCGGCTCTTTAGCGCCGCCCTAGTGGCTCGCTGGAGCTTTTTCAAAAATGTCTGAAAAATGGAAAAAGATGAAGGGAAAACATACATTTTTTTGTTTTGATATGGTTTCTGTAGGAGAACAAAAATGACACAAACCTCCCTAATTGTTATAAAGCACACTGTATTAAACATGCTTCACTGATTCAAGTATTTGGCGAGCGCCGTTTTGTCCTACTAATTTTGGCGGTCTTTGAACTCACCGTGGTTTGTTTACACCAACCTTTTTGAAACCAAGAGCTACTTCTTGGGTGTTGATTGATGCGAAGGGCTACCAGTTTGATACACACTTAAATAAATTGCCAGAAATAGCCAATTTGCTCAATTAACTCTATTTTATTATAAATATTCAATGATATTTATATTTGTAGAAACACTGATCATCTTAATGATATCTCACAATAAATATATATATAGAAACAGATAAAAATCTAAAAAAAAAAAAAAAGGTCATTCCGTTGTACATTTTTTTTTCCCTTCTACAGAAGGTTTTTTGTAGAGAATAAATGATGAAAAAAACACTTAATGGAACGGTTTAAAAGAGGAGAAAACATGAAAAAAAAAGAAAATTGAATTTTGAAACATAGTTTCTCTTCAATTTCGACTCTTTAATATTCAAAATTCAACCGAAAATGAAGAGAAAAACTAGCTAATTGGAATCTTTTTGAAAAATTTTAAAAAATAACTTATGGAACATCTTTAGTAATTTTAGAATTTTGATGACATGTTTTAAATTGGTTAAAATCCAATCTGCACTTTGTTAGAATATATAACAAATTGGACCAAGTTATATTTCTAACAAAGACAAATCATTATTTCTTCTAGATTTTCTAAAACAAAATTTTTAAAGAAATTCAAAAGACTTTGAAATAAGATTTAAATTTGTTTCTGCAGATTTTCTAGATTTGCCAGAATAATTATTTTGAATTTTAATCATAATAAGTTAGAAGAAATATTTCACAAATGTTCTTTGTCGGAAAAACAAGATAAAATTTTATCAAAATGTATTATTCTTTACAATAAAAAAACAAATTTACTTGAACATTGATTTAAATTGTCAGGAAAGAAGAGGAAAGAATTTAAAAGGTAAAAAGGTATATGTGTTTAAAAGTCATAAAATCATTTTAGGTTGTATTTTTTTCTCTAAAATTGTCTTTTTGAAAGTTGTAAGAAGCAAAGTAAAAAAATAATTTATTTAAACAAGTGAAGACCAAGTCTTTAAAATATTTTCTTGGATTTTCTAATTCTATTTGACTTTTGTCTCTCTTATAATTAAAAATGTCGAGCAAAGCGAGAACAGCTTACTAATAAATATATACAATTGAAAAATTAGAGGCAGCTCACTGGTAAGTGCTGCTATTTGAGCTATTTTTAGAACTCATCTGGTCCTTACGGGCGACCTGGTGCCCGCAGGCACCGCGTTGGTGACCCCTGGTTTACATGTACAACTTTCTCCGACTTTCTAGGGCGTGTTTTATGCCACTTCTTTTTCCATCTCATTTTTGTCAACCAAAATTTTAATGCTGTGCGTGAATGCACAGAGGTGAGTTTTGTTGATGTTATTGACTTGTGTGGAATGCTAAACGGGCATATTTGGTTACTGCATGACTGCAAGCTAATCGATGCTAACATGCTATTCAGGCTAGCTATACGAACAAATTGCATCATTATGCCTCATTTGTAGCTATATTCGAGCTCATTTAGTTTCCTTTAAGTCCTCTTAATTCAATTTATATCTCATGACACACTATCTGTATGTAATATGGCTTTTAAATTTGTTTTGCGGCTCCAGACAGATTTGTTTTTATATTTTTGGTCCAATATGGCGCTTTCAACATTTTGGGTTGCCGACCCCTGGACTAGACCTTAAAACCGAGCCCTACATGACAGATGTCAACGTGTGTTTATAAATCCTACATCTTGCAGAATGCAGCTATCTAGAGTCTTTTCTGTACAGACTCCTCTCCTCGCACTCCAGGTGTCAGTAAGATAGTGACAGTGGACGTCAAAGGCGGCGCCCCCTTGTGGATGAAGATCAAGGACCTCTCCGACGGCGCCACCTACAACTTCCGTATCCGGGCCAAAACGCTTACTTACGGACCTGAGGTGGAGGCCAACATCACCACGGGGCCAGGAGAAGGTCTGAAAATTCTTAGTACGGTAACTTGTCGACAAATCACTATTTAACCTCTCGGACCTTCCCCCCGCCCCCAGGAGCCCCAGGCCCTCCCGGGGAGCCCTTTATTTCTCGTTATGGCTCCGCACTGACCCTGCACTGGACCAGCGGTGATCCAGGCCGTGCACCCATCACGAGATACGTCATTGAAGCCAGACCGTCTGGTGAGTTACAAAAACAAACGTTTGATAGATTTACATGTACAGTCGCAATCAAAAGTTTACATACACTTGTAAAGAACATAATGTCATGGCTGTTATAAGTTTCTTGCTGTCTTGAGAAACCACATAACTTTCCTACAGAAAGTCTTATCTTTGTCCATGTGATGTCAAATAAAACAAAAATTGAGCTGTTTGGCCATAATTGTCATGATCTGTAGTCTCGATCATATTTGGTTTAGTTATGTTTTGTTACAAATCCCGTTTCCATATCAGTTGGGAAACTGTGTAAGATGTAAATATAAACGGAATGCAACGATTTGCAAATCATTTTCAGCCCATATTCAATTGAATTTGGTCCAAAAACAATTTGAAATGTGGACTCATCAGACCACAGAACACTTTTCCACTTTGCATCAGTCCATCTTAAATGATCTCGGGCCCAGAGAAGCCGGCGGCGTTTCTGGATGTTGTTGATAAATGGCTTTAGCTTTGCATAGTAGAGCTTTAACTTGCACTTACAGATGTAGCGACGAACTGTATTTACTGACAGTGGTTTTCTGAAGTGTTCCTGAGCCCATGTGGTGATATCCTTTAGAGATTGATGTCGGTTTTTGATACAGTGCCGTCTGAGGGATCGAAGGTCACAGTCATTCAATGTTAGTTTCCGGCCATGTCACTTACGTGGAGTGATTTCCCCAGATTGTCTCAACCTTTGATGACATTATGGACCGTAGATGTTCAAATCCCTAAATTTCTTGCAATTGCACTTTGAGAAACATTGTTCTTAAACTGTTTGACTATTTGCTCACGCAGTTGTGGACAAAGGATGGGGCGAGGTACACCCCTTTCTTGTGAAAGACTGAGCATTTTTTAGGAAGCTGTTTTTATACCTAATCATGGCACCCACCTGTTCCCAATTAGCCTGCACACCTGTGGGATGTTCCAAATAAGTGTAAATGAGCATTCCTCAACTTTATCAGTATTTATTGCCACCTTTCCCAACTTCTTTGTCACGTTTTATAGGTATCAAATTCTAAAGTTCAGGATTATTTGCAAAAAAAAAATGTTTAGCAGTTTGCACATCAAATATGTTGTCTTTTTAGCATATTCAACTGAATATGGGTTGAAATTGATTTGAAAATCATTGTATTCCATTTATATTTGCATCTAACACAATTTCCCAACTCATATGGAAACGGGGTTTGTACTTTTGTACTCCATTAGTTCCTGTTTTTGTGCACCCTGGTTTGTTTTAGTTTCCATGACAACTCATTAGTTTGTTTGGACTCACGCACTTGTTAATCATGACATTATTATTTAAGCCTGTAGTTGCCAGGTAGTCGGCCAGGCGACATTACTGATACTGATTCTTTCCATGCCATAGTTTCATGCTTGTTCAATGCCTTGCCACATTAAGTTTTTGTTTATTCAAGCCGCAGTGTAGTGAGTGTTTTAGTTTCATGTTTCATGTCACAGTTAGTGAGTTTTTCATGTCCTAAGTTTTTTGCCTTTGCTTTCAGGTGCGTTAGGCACGCTCGCTTTCGGGTTGTTGTTTTTTTCCTTAGCCAAGTTGTGCCTTCGCTGTGAGCGCTTTTTGTTTGTACTTTTTTAGTCACAATTAAATCATGTTTTTATCTGCAAGCCTTGTCCGGTCTAGTCCGATTGCATCCCGGGAAAACAATCCTCGCAGTAATTTGCGAAAGAGTCCACATTCGAACAATAATACCCAGCAATATGTTTGGAGGAGAAAAAGTGAAGCCCTTAATCCCAGGACCACCAAACATACTGTCAAGCATAGTGGTGGTAGTATCATGCTCTGGGGCTGTTTTGCTGCCAATGGAACTGGTGTTTTACAGAGAGTAAATGGGATGATGGAAAAGGAAGATTACCTCCAAATTCTTCAGTATAACCTAAAATCGTCAGCCCGGAGGTTGGGTCTTTGGCGCTGTTGGGTGTTCCAACAGGACAATGACCCCAAACACACGTCAAAAGTGATAAAGGAATGAATGAATGACTGAATGTGCATAATTTCCAACCTTGAGACCTCCGAATTCAGGAGATGAGTGGGGGGATGAGGTGGTAGCGGGGGTGTATATTGTAGCGTCACGGAATAGTTAGTGCTGCAAGGTGTTCTGTGTATTTGTTCTATTTTGTTTATGTCGTGTTACGGTGCAGATGTTCTCCTAAAATGTGTTTGTCATTCTTGTTTGGTGTGGGTTCACAGTGTGGTCATACTTGCCAACCCTCCCGGATTTTCCGGGAGACTCCCGAAATTCAGCGCTTCTCCCGAAAACCTCCCGGAAGAAATTTTCTCCCGAAAATCTCCCGAAATTCAGCGGAGCTGGAGGCCACGCCCCCTCCAGCTCCATGCGGACATGAGTGGGGACAGCCTGTTTTTACGCCCGCTTTCCCACTATTTAAACAGCTTGCCTGCGCAATCACATTACAACATCTACGGATTTTAATAAAAAACTGCACACACAAAGAGACGAAGCAGAAGAACGAGGAAGTTACAGCCATGGCGACGCCGTCTGTAATAGAGTGATGCTATGTTGTCTGTCGCCATCTCCTGGTGAATGTTGGCTATGGCGTTATGGGGTTGCTTTTTGATTGGCCAACGATTTATGTGGTGTTGTGCACATGACGGCAAAGGACTCTCGTCAGTACACAAATGGCAGAACAAAGGTTACTCAAATAGTGAAAGGTACGTGTTGTTAGTTTTATTTTAGTAACCAGCAAGCACAGTATAGTTAGTAGAACAA
Source organism: Nerophis ophidion (assembly GCF_033978795.1). Lineage (NCBI taxonomy): Eukaryota > Metazoa > Chordata > Actinopteri > Syngnathiformes > Syngnathidae > Nerophis > Nerophis ophidion. The sequence continues at coordinate 13,676,959 of NC_084633.1, read as the reverse complement.
CTGTGTTTTTATTACTGTGTATTTGATAGGTGCTGTCTGAAATTCAACTATTTATTTTATTTATATATATATAATAACATAAATATATAGCTAGAATTCACTGAAAGTCAAGTATTTCATACATATATATATATATATTTGTATATATATATATATGAAATATATATGAAATACTTGAGTTGGTGAATTATACTCCCCTCTTAACCACGCCCCCTAACACGCCCTCCGCCCCACCCCCTACCTCCCGAAATCGGAGGTCTCAAAGTTGGCAAGTATGAGTGTGGTGCATATTTGTAACAGTGTTAAAGTTGTTTATACGGCCACCCTCAGTGTGACCTGTATGGCTGTCGACCAAGTATGCCTTGCATTCACTTGTGTGTGTGTATAAAAGCCGCATATATTATGTGACTGGGCCGGCACGCTGTTTGTATGGAGGAAAATCGGACGTGACGACAGGTTGTAGAGGACGTTAAAGGAAATGCCTTTAAGGCACGCCCCCAATATTGTTCTCCGGGTGGAAATCATTAGAAATTCGGGAAAATGGTCGGGTCGGGAGGGGCACTGAAATTCGGGAATCTCCCGGGAAAATCGGGAGGGTTGACAAGTATGTAAATCAGGCTAGAATGAAGGTTTTTAAAAGGCCTTTCCATAGTCCTCACTTAAACGTGTGGACAATGCAGAAGAAACAAGTCCATGTCAGAAAACCAACACATTTAGCTGAACTCCACCAATTTTTTCAAGAGGAGTGGTCAAAAATTCAACCAGAAGCTTATTAAAAGCGCCTTATTGCAGTGAAACCTGCCAAGGGACATGAAACTAAATATTAACATTGCTGTATGTATACTTTTGACCCAGCAGATTTGGTCACATTTTCAGTAGACCCATAATAAACTTATAAAAGAACCAAACTTCATGAATGTTTTTTGTGACCAGCAAGTATGTGCTCCTTTTACAAAAAAATAAGAGTTGTAGAAATTATTTGAAACTCAAGACAGCCATGACATTATGTTATTTACAACTTTTGACCACAACTGTATATTAATTCCTTTTGTTTTTATTTTTTTAGATGAGGGACTGTGGGACATTTTCATCAAAGACATCCCCAAAGAAGTCACGTCCTATACGCTCAACCTGGAAATGCTGCGAGAAGGCGTGACCTATGATTTCCGAGTCATAGCGGTCAACGACTACGGCTACGGTTCTCCCAGCCTCCCTTCGCCGTCCATATCAGGTTGAGACGACGAAACAAAACCGCGCATCAAAGATGTGAAGTGGTTGCCAAGGACATGGTTTAATTGGTGTTTGTCGTTTGCGTTCAGCCCAGAAAGTGTCGCCCTTCTACGAGGAATGGTGGTTCCTGGTCGTCATCGCGCTGGTGGGTCTCATTTTCATCCTGCTGCTGGTGTTTGTCCTCATCATACGAGGGCAGAGTAGGAAATACACCAAGAAGACTGATTCAGGTGGGGAAATTTTACATTATTTCACTTGTAGCCCAGGGTAGGGTTGTACGGGATACCGGTACTGGTAAAGTATTGCTAAACTAGTGAATCAAAAGCGGTACTATACGCTGTTTGAAAAGTACCGGTTACCGGGCATGGCGGGGAGTCTTCACGTCGTGACATTGCTGGTTTTGCGACGAGAGGAGCATGTTCAGCAGCGCACAATCACAGAGTACTTACAAGCAGACACAGTGTGTAGACAGAAAAGGGAGAACGGACGCATTTTGGCTTAAAAACTAACGATAAAGGTGAAGTTACAAAGCTGAAGTGCTATAAGACATGGCTAGCTAGCGAGTGGCGAACGTCCATTCGCAGTCGGCAGTGTTTTAGCTACTTCTAAATTACTAATCCTCGCCTCCATGGCGACAAATATAGTAAGTTACTTGCAGGACGATTTTATATATTTTATAAAACCCCGTGAAGAGCAGGGAAACCTGCGAAACAGGCTTGTAGGGTTGAAGTAGCCTGTGTGTTTTTTCCCTACCTAACGTGTGTGTGTATATATATATATATATATATATATATATATATATATATATATATATATATATATATATACATTTATATATCTATATGTATATGTATGTGTGTGTGTGTGTGTACGAAAATCATATATATATGTATATATATATATGTATATATATATATATATATATATATATTTATATATCTATATGTATATGTATGTGTGTGTGTGTGTGTGTGTACGAAAATCATATATATATGTATATATATATATATATATATATATATATATATATATATATATATATACATTTTTTATATTTTTTTGTTTTTATTTTTTTTCTAATTCTTCAATGATGTAGGTGATATAATTTTCAAAAGTTATTATTATTTTGGAGTTCTCCCGTTATTTATTTTTTAAATATTTTTACCTATTTATTTATGTGTATATATATATATATATGTATATATATATATATATATATATATATATATATATATATATGTGTGTGTATAAATATATATATATATTATTACAAATAAATAATGGGAGAGCTACAAAAAAATTACAAGTTTTGAAAATTATATCACCTCCATCATTGAATAATTAGAGAAAAAATAAAAACTATTAAAAAAAAGGTTTAATTAATATATATACATATGTATATATATATGTATGTATGTATGTATGTATGTATGTATATATATGTATATAGATATAATTGTATAAATTGTTTTATTTGTAATATGTATACATATATTATAATTTAAGGAAAATGTATCCAGAATCAGTGTGTGTGTGTATATATATATATGTATAAATGTATTTGTTACATGTATACATATATTATAATTGAAGGAAAATGTATTCAGGATCAGAAATACTTTATCAATCCCCTAGGGGAAATTAAAATTTTCAGCACGTGATTTATTTTGAGATTAACAATATGTTAACATTGGGCAAAATGATTGTATTTATGAAATTTGTTTTATTATTAATTTATTTTTATTTGTTTTTTGTCCAAATCTCATTAGTAAAATTAATTATTTTATATGAAACTTTTTTTCTCATTTGTTTTTTTCAAACAATCTACAATACTGTAGCTAGCCACTAGAGGGCGGTTGGGGGACAGAATCAGCTTGTGATTATTTCTGATAGTAGAAATATTTGAAAATTTCCACTTAGAAGTTGGAAGATTCCTTGCCGTGCTTTGGTCCTCCACTTCCTGCAATGGTGGACATAACTCGCTGGCAAAAAGTGGGGAAGTCATTTTCTCACCACTAACCTTTGAGCACAGTCAGCATTTAACTTGGGGCCCAGGTCACCGGGGTCAGCAAACAAACCAGCACTGACTAGACTGGTGTTGAAAGAGGACTTTAGCCCCTGTGGACCCCTCTTCAGCTACTGTGAACCTGCTTTGACCCCTTGTTTGTATCTTTGTTTTTTTTTTACATATTTATAGTGTTACGAAATAATTGAGCGGTTTCTTCCTTGACCTTATCTGTTCAGTGTTCGAATCTAATGTCAGCCAAAAAACTTTAACCTTATTGGAGAGTGTCATTTTCACACAAAAAAAAACGCTCACAGGCATGTGTGCATGTTCACCGTTTTACCCTTATCAAGTAGGTTATGTTTTAATGACCGTATTGTTTGCAAAAATGTGCAAAAGATTTATTTTTTACAATACTAAACTGGCACTGATACAGGAATTTGTGTTGACTTTTGGCTCTTTGCAATGTTTCCTTAATTTTATATGAGGTACATGAATATTAATGATAACATTCAGGCATATGCAAATGGTACATGCAGCTTTGTGCTGTTTTTAAATTTAAAAAAAAAACATTTTTTTGCCAAAATTGGCATCAGATTACAAACCCCAAAACCAGTGAAGTGGGTAAATAGTAAATAAAAACAAAATACAATGATTTGCTAATCATTTTTAACCTATTATCAATTAAATAGACTGCAAAGACAAGATATTTAATGTTCGAACTGGAAAATGTTGTTATTTCTTGCAAATATTAACTCATTTGAAATTTGATGCCTGCAACATGTTTTTATAAAAAAGCTGACACAAGTGGCAAAAAAGACTAAGAAAGTTGAGGAATGCTGACCAAACACTTATTTGGAACATCTAACACTAATTGGGAACAGGTGGGTGCCATGATTGGGTATAAAAGCAGCTTCCATGAAATGCTCGGTCATTCACAAGCAAGGATGAGGCGAGGGTCACCACGTTGTAAACAAATGCGTAAGCAAATTGTCCAACAGTACAAGAACAACATTTCTCAACAAGCTATTGCAAGGAATTTAGGGATTTCACCATCTGCGGTCCGTAATACCATCAAAAGTTTCAGAGAATCTAAAAAAATCACTGCACGTAAGCGTAATGAACAATGTATGCCCGTGACGTTCGATCCCTCAGGCGGTACTGCATTAAAAAGAGACATCAGTCTGTAAAGGATATCACCACACGGGCTCAGGAACACTTCAGAAAACCACCGTCAGTAACTATTGTTGGTCGCTACATCTGTAAGTGCAAGTTAAAACTCTACTATGCAAAGCGAAAAACATTTATCAACAACACCCAGAAACGCCGCCTGGTTCGCTGGGCCCGAGCTCATCTAAGATGAACTGATGCAAAGTGGAAAAGTGTTTTGTGGTCTGACGAATCAACATTTCATATAGTTTTTGGAAACTGTGGATGTTGTGTCCTCCGGAACAACCATCCAGATTGTTAGAGGCGCAAAGTTTAAAAGCCAACGTCTGTGATGGTATGGGGGTGTATTAGTGCCCAAGGCATGGGTAGCTTATACATCTGTGAAGGCATTAATGCTGAAAGGTACATACAGGTTTTGGAACAACATTTGTTGCCATCAAAACAAACTTATCATGGACGCCCCTGCTTATTTCAACAAGACAATGCCAAGCCACGTGTTACAACAGCGTGTTTTCATAGTAAAAGAGTGCGTGTACTTTCCTGGCCTGCCTGTAGTCCAGTACATCAAGCAAGAATGGGAAAGAATTCCCCCTGAAAAGCTTCAAAAAATGGTCTCCTCGGTTCCCAAACATTTACTGAGTATTGTTAAAAGGAAAGGCCATGTAACACATTGGTAAAAATGCCACATTTTTTGCAATGTGTTGCTGCCATTAAATTCTAAGTTAATGATTATAATTAAAAATAATAATAAGTTTTTCAGTTGGAACATTAAGTATCTTGTCTTTGCAGTCTATTCAATTAAATATAAGTTGAAAAGGATTTGGCAATCATTGTATTCTTTTTTTTATTTACGAATTACTCAACGTGCCAACTTCACTGGTTTTGGGTTTTGTAGGATATGCAATTTCGGGAAACATTTTGTGTGGATGCTGTAATGCGCCAGCCGAACTTAAATACTAACGTTAGCATACTAACAGTTAGAACAGGGGTTCTCAAATGGGGTACTTGAAGGTAGGCCGAGGGGTACGTGAGATTTTTTTTTTTAATATTCTAAAAATAGCAACAATTAAAAAATCCTTTATAAATATATTTATTGAATAATACTTCAACAAAATATGAATGTAAGTTCATAAACTGTGAAAGGAAATACAACAATGCAATATTCAGTGTTGACAGCTAGATTTCTTGTGGACATGTTCCAGAAATATTGATGTAAAAGATTTCTTTTTTTGTGAAGAAATGTTTAGAATTAAGTTCATGAATCCAGATGGATCTCTAATACAATCCCCAAAGAGGGCACTTTAAGTTGATGATTACTTCTATGTGCAGAAATCTTTATTTATACTTGTATATCTTTTTTTCCAAATAGTTCAAGAAAGACCACTACAAATGAGCAATATTTTGCACTGTTATACAATTTAATAAATCAGAAACTGATGACATAGTGCTGTATTTTACTTCTTTATCTCTTTTTTTTTCAACCCAAAATGCTTTGCTCTGATTAGGGAGTACTTGAATTAAAAAAATGTGTCACACCCATGGATCATGTTTTGTTTTGTCATGTTATGTTTTTGATTTTGGACAATCAGTCACGTTTTGCACTTCCTGGTTTTGTTTGTTTCCATGCCAACCTCATTAGTTTTCACCTGTCTCGTCCCTGTTCTCAGCCTCACCTGTTTTCACTAATCATCACAGCTATTTAAGTCACTCTTTTTCTTGTCTTCGTCCTGGGATCTTCACACATGCGCACGCACCCTACCCATGCTGCACCTCCTTCATGTCCTTGCCCATAGTTCCATGCCGTGTAAGTTTTTGTATTTATGCCATTGTGCTAGTTTTTTTTTAGTTTATTATTATTCATAGCCAATTGTTTTTGTGCAAATTCCTTTAGTTTATGTCCATCATTTCATGCCATCGAGCAGGTGTTTTTTGTTTCACGTTTGTAGTGTTCAGCCAAGTTTCTTCCTCCATTGTGAGCGCTTTTTGTTGTTTATTTGTTTATTAAATAAAAAACCATGTACTTACATTCATGCCTGACTCGTCCCACATCATCCTTGCATCGAGGAAGCACAAACATCCACAGCCCAAGCCTGACAAAATGTTCACAGGGGGTGCATCACTGAAAAAAGGTTGAGAACCACTGAGTTGGAATACTAATGCAAAATTAGCTGGAAAAAAAAATAGCATGCTAATAGTTAGTGTCTAATATCAAGTTGTATAACTGAGGCTTTCGGCTGCAAACTTGCCTCAAAAAGTCAGCGTAGTGACTCTATTCATTTTTTAAATATGTTTTATTTTGTTGATAGTGTCAATGAGGGATTTCTAATCACTGTTATGTTGGAATTGTTATTAATATTGACACTATTGTTGATAATATCCGTTTTTGTTTGACTGCTTTTGGATTGTTTTGTGTCATGTTTGTGTGTCCTCTCCATCGCTCTCTTCTCTTTATTGCTATTCTGAATATTGCTAGGCCAGATTGTTGTTTATTTGCATTGTTACTGTGTTATTGTGTATTGTTCATAATTGTATCTTCTGGGGCAAAAATCAACAAAAATTTTGCAAAAACCCATTCAATGCAAAATTTTCGCAAAAAATGCTACTTTTGCCTCTTTGATCTGTAATTTGACCCCCTTAAAATGCTTCAAAACTCACCAAACTTGGCACACACATCAGGACTGGCAGAATTTGCGATATAATGAAAAAACCAAACCCGAAAATTGAAAAATGCGCTCTAGCGCAATTTTTAAATAAAACACAGAAAAAACTGCTCCTAGGAAGAGAAAACAGACAAAACTGCTTGTAACTTCCGGTAGGAATGCCAGAAAGACATGAAACAAAAACTTCTATGTAGGTCTCACTTAGACCTACATTTCGATAATCGACATCCTTCGGCAAAAATCAACAGGAAGTTAAAAATTGCCCCTTCAAAATAAAAGTTTTGTGAAAACCCGTCACCTTTTTTCAAAAGTTATCTCCTCTGAGCGAGTTTGTCGTTTCGGCTTCAAACTCGCACAGGAGAGAGTTTGAACCCTTCTGATTAAAAGTATAGATCAAAGTTTTGATAAGTTCTCAGGTTTTGATTTTACGCGCCTTCAAAAAAACCCTGCGCAAATTTTCCTAAAAAATGACGTTTTCGCCTCTTTGAGCTGTAATTTGACCCACTTAAAATGCTTCAAAGTGCAAGTTAAAGCTCTGTTATGCAGACCGAAAGCCATTTATCAACAACATCCAGAATCGCCGATCTGTAATTTCACCCCCTTAACATGCTTCAAAACTCACCAAATTTTACACATATCTCAGGACTGGCAAAAACTGCCATCTAATAAAAAACCAAACCCCAAAAATCAAAATTGCACTTAGCGCCCCCTAGGAAAAAAAACAGACAAAACTGCATGTAACTTCTGTTAGAAATGTCATAGAGACATGGAATAAAACACTTCTATGTAGGTCTGAATAAGATCGGGACTCGGGACACGGCGGCAACAGCCAAAGGCGGACCCGACCAACGCTGCTTGCAGCTTTAATTTGCATTGTTACTGTGTTATTGTGTATTGTTTTGTTGGTTTTAATTAAGTAATAAAATTTAAAAAAATCTTGTTTTTGCAGTTTGAATTGAACATAAGTTGAAAAGGAGTAGCAAATCATTGTATTCTATTATTTTTTTTGTTTTGTTTTTTTACCATTTACGCAACGTGCCAACTCAACTGTTTTTGGGTTTTGTCCAAAAAGGAAAAAACGCCAAGC
>NC_084633.1:13536307-13663807 GCF_033978795.1 Nerophis ophidion | reverse complement strand
CCTATCTTGTACTTTGGTTCAGGTCGCCACCGAGGCCCAGTCCCGGAAGTCTTCATTACTCTGACGAGGACGTGAGCGCCAAATATAACGACCTGATTCCAGCAGAGAGCAGCAGTCTGACTGAGAAGCCCTCCGAGATCTCAGACTCTCAGGTAGGCAATGACTCACCCCCACCTTACAACCATACCGGTGTCAACTTTGTCTCCTATGGCAGTGATTCTCAAACTGTGGTATGCGTACCTCTAGTGGTACGCAGGCTCTATCGAGACCAGGGGTCGGCAGCCCAAAACGTTGAAAGAGCCATATTGGACCAAAAATACAAAAAAAAAAATCTGTCTGGAGCCGCAAAAAGTTTAAAAGCCTTATAAAAGTGTCATAATGAAGGCAACACATGGTATAAGTGTCTATATTTGCTATAATAGCCTACTATCAAAATGACTATGACACAAATCTTTTTTAACAGAAATGTTGAAATGTAATTTTTATTGTACACATTTTTACAACGTTGGAAATCGTTATCTATTTATTTATTACTATCTTTGCGAGCCGGGTAACGTTTGCTGTGGTCTGGAACATTGATTGATTGATTGATTGATACTTGTATTAGTAGATTGCACAGTTCAGTACATATTCCCTACAATTGACCACTAAATGGTAACACCCGAATAAGTTTTTCAACTTGTTTAAGTCGGGGTGAAGTGAAGTGAAGTGAATTATATTTATATAGCGCTTTTCTCTAGTGACTCAAAGCGCTTTACATAGTGAAACCCAATATCTAAGTTACATTTAAACCAGTGTGGGTGGCACTGGGAGCAGGTGGGTAAAGTGTCTTGCCCAAGGACACAACGGCAGTGACTAGGATGGCGGAAGCGGGAATCGAACCTGCAACCCTCAAGTTGCTGGCACGGCTGCTCTACCAACCGAGCTATACCGTCCACGTTAATCAATTCATGGTACAAATATATACTATCAACATAATACAGTCATCACACAGGTTAATCATCATAGTATATACATTGAATTATTTACATTATTTACAATCCGGGGGGTGGGATGAGGAGCTTTGGTTGATATCAGAACTTCAGTCATCAACAATTGCATCAACAGAGAAATGGACATTGAAACAGTGTAGGTCTTACTTAGTAGGATATGTACAGCCAGCAGACAGCAGAGAACATAGTGAGTTCACATAGCATAAGAGCAAGTATATATATTAGAAATACATTTGATTATTTACATTAGGTTGTTTGTATTCCGGGGAGATGGGATGTGAATGGAGGAGGGTATTAGTAAAGTGTTGAAGTTGCCTGGAGGTGTTGTTTTAGTGTGGTTTTGAAAGAATATAGAGATGCACTTTCTTTTACATCTGTTGGGAGTGCATTCCACATTGATGTGGCACAGAAAGAGAATGAGTTAAGACCTTTGTTGGATCGGAATCTGGGTTTAATGTGGTTTGTGGAGCTCCCCCTGGTGTTGTGGTTATGGCGGTCATTTACGTTAAGGAAGTAGTTTGACATGTACTTCGGTATCAGGGAGGTGTAGCGGATTTTATATATACAACATGACACACACAAAATTATCAGAACTGCAGCCAATATTACATGCAGATAATGTGTCATGAGACATGCAAATATAAATGAAATACACAGAGGACGTAAGTAAAAGGAATTAAATGAGCTCAAATATACCTACAAACGAGGCATAATGATGCAATATGCGCATACAGCTAGCCTAAATGGCATGTTAGCATTGATTAGCTTGCAGTCATGCACTGACCAAATATGCCTGTTAAGCATACTTGCCAACCCTTCCGAATTTTCTGAGAGACTCCCGAATTTCAGTGCCTCTCCAGAAAGTATCCCGGGACAACCATTCTCACGAATTTCTCCCGATTTCCAGCCGGACGACAATATTGGGAGCGTGCCTTAGAGGCACGCCCCCTCCAGGTCCATGCGGACCTGAGTGAGGACAGCCTGTCGTCACATCTGCTTTTCCTCTATATAAACCGGCCCAGTCACGTTATAACACCTACGGCTTTTGGAGAGTGCACAACTGCACACACAACAAGGAGACGAAGCAGAAGGACGAAAAAGAGACAAGTAAGAAGAAGTACGCTTGCAAGTTCCAAAATGATCGGAAACAAGAATTTCAGTTATGTATATATATATGTATATATATATATATATATATATATATATATATATATATATATATATATATATATATATATATATTATATATATATATGAAATTCTTGAATTTCAGTGAATTCTAGCTATAAACATACTCCCCCGCCCACCACAAACCACCCCCCAATCTCCCAAATTCTTGAATTTCAGTGAATTCTAGCTCTAAATATACTCCCCCGCCCACCACAAACCACCCCCCAATCTCCCGAATTACAAGTCAAACACATCAACAAAGCTCACCTTTGTGCATTCACGCACAGCATAAAAAGTTTGGTGGACAAAGTGAGACAAAGGGGTGGTCCAAAACACGTCTTTCTGTGGCAGCATCGGAGAATGTTGTACATGTAAACAAGTTATGGGGAGTTCTGGGACCGCCAAAATTAGTAGGACAAAACGAGCGATCGCTAAATACTCTCATCAGTGAAGCATGTTTAATATAAATAGTGGGATTTCTAACAATTAGGAATGTTTGTGTGATGTTTGTCCTTCTAAAAAAACATATAAAAACAAAAATATATATTTTTTATACTGCTCCTGTCTCTAAAGGATGTTGTTTGGAGTAATTATGGCCTAATAAATATTTCTTCCTTTGGAATAAAATGTGAGAAATAAAGATGTCCGATTATATCGGACTGCTGATATAATCGGCCGATAAATGTTTTAAAATGTTATTATCGGAAATTATCGGTATAGGTTTCAAAAAGTAAAATTTATGACTAAAACGCCGCTGTATGGAGTGGTACACGGACGTAGGGAAAAGTACAGAGCGCCAATAAACCTTAAAGGCACTGCCTTTGCGTGCCGGCCCAATCACATAATATCTACGGCTTTTCACCCACACCAGTGAATGCAAGGCATACTTGGTCAACAGCCATACAGGTCACACTGAGGGTGGCCGTATAAACAACTCTAACACTGTTACAAATATGCGCCACACTGTGAACCCACACCAAACAAGAATGACAAACACATTTCAGGAGAACATCCTGTCAAGACTTGGACTTTAGAGCGGTTTGTTTTGCCGGAATGCAAAACGACTTGACTGGACACGATGTGAAGGTAACGACATGATTTAATTTTACTCAAACAGAAACAAACAAAAGGCGTGCACAAGGCGGAGAACAAACTTGGCTAAGAAAACAAAAATTAGCACAAAGGCAGAACTATGGACATAAAAACGGAAACACTTACTGTGACGTGAAAAAACGAGCATGGATAATGTCAGAGGTATCAAGAGTGTCAAGAGTGCATCAAGGGTGATGTCGCCAGGCTGACTACCTGGCATATATGGCTTAAATAATAGTGACGTGATTATCGACAGGTGTGTGAGTCGTGAACACGTGACAGGTGAAACTAATGGTCGTCATGGTGAAAAAACAAGGGAGTGTAAACAGCGACTAAGAGTCCAAAAAACCAACAGAACATAATCAAACAAAACATGATCACAAAGACATGACACATCCACACAACATAAACACAACAGAACAAATACCCAAAACCCCTTGCAGCACTAACTCTTCCGGGACGGAACTTAAACCTCGCCCCCTTCAACCCCGCCCACCTCGACCTCCTCATGCTCTCTCAGGGAGAGCACGTCCCAAATTCCAAGCTGCTGTTTTGAGGCATGTTAAAAAAACGGCACCTGGCAGCCATCTTGGTATGGACAATCACAGCCCCTCCCCTACGAATGTTGGTGCGTGCGCAACAGCAGCAGACAGTATGGGAAAAAAAGAAAAAAAAACGTCTCCCTCAATGTCTGCGCACGGCGGTTATCTTTGAAATGGTTTTCAGCGCGACGGTTCTTTGAAGGCTGATAAAATCAAAACCATAGCAGTGATTAAAACTATTTCATCAACTTTTAATCAGAAGGGTTCAATCTCTCTTTTCTTGCTTATTTGAAGATGAAACGACAAATGGCCTCAGAGGAGATAATGTTAGAAAAAAAGCGAAATTTTTTAGCCAACTTTTGTATTGAAGGGGGAATTGAAAACTTCCTGTTGATTTTAGCTGGTAGGTAAGAGTGTTTGAAACATAGGTCTAACTCAGACCTATGTAGTGGTTTTTGTTTCATGTTTCTACGACATTCCTACTGGAAGTTAGAGACAGTTTTGTCTGGGTTTTATTCCTAGGGGGCGCTAGAGCGCAATTTTGAGTTTTGGTTTTTGATTAGATCGCAATTTTCGAAAGTCCCTATGTGTGTGTCAAATTTGGTGAGTTTTGAAGCATGTTAAGGGGGTCAAAGTACAGCTCAAAGAAGCGGCGGTATAATAAAAAATAATAATAAAACCTTAGAAATTCAAAAGTGTCCTCTGTCCCAAAGGGACATTCGGTCCCTAAATATTGCAGTGTCATGTTGGCATTTTCTTCCATAACATGAGTTGATTTATTTTGGAAAACCTTGTTACATTGTGTAATGCATCCAGCAGGGCATCACAACAAAATTAGGCATAATAATGTGTTAATTCCACGACTGTATCTATCGGTATCGGTTGATATCGGAATCGGTAATTAAGAGTTGGACAATATCGGATATCAGCAAAAAAAGCCATTATCGGACATCTCTACAGGAAACGTTACACCAGCTCCCAGAGTCGGTGTCGCTATGTGTGAGGAACAGAGGCGGGTAGTAACGCGCTACATTTACTTGAGTAACTTTTGGGATAAATTGTACTTCTAAGAGTAGTTTTGATGCAACATACTTTTAGTTGAGTATATTTATAGAGAAGAAACTATACGTTTACTCCGCTCCATTTATCTACATTCAGCTCGCTACTCGCTACCGATTTTTATCGATCTGTTAATGCACTCTTTGTTTTGTTTTGTTTTGTCAGACAGACCTTCAAAGTAGGATCTATCACATGCCTGCGTTTCACCAATCAAATGCAGTCACTGGTGACGTTTGACTCCGTTTCACCAATCAAATGCAGTCACTGGTGACGTTTGACTCCGTTTCACCAATAAAATGCAGTCACTGGTGACGTTTGACTCAGTTTCACCAATCAAATGCAGTCACTGGTGACGTTTGACTCCGTTTCACCAATCAAATGCAGTCACTGGTGACATTTGACTCCGTTTCACCAATCAAATGCAGTCACTGGTGACGTTTGACTCCGTTTCACCAATCAAATGCAGTCACTGGTGACATTTGACTCCGTTTCACCAATCAAATGCAGTCACTGGTGACCTTTGACTCCGTTTCACCAATCAAATGCAGTCACTGGTGACGTGTGACTCCGTTTCACCAATCAAATGCAGTCACTGGTGACCTTTGACTCCGTTTCACCAATCAAATGCAGTCACTGGTGACGTGTGACTCCGTTTCACCAATCAAACAGAGCCAGGCGGTCACATGATTGACTGCACACATTTTTTATTTTTTTTATAAACATTTATTTATAAATGTCAACATTTACAAACAGTTGAAAATAATAATCAAAGTAAGTACAAAACAGTATAAAAAACGTACAAAACAGCGCCATAGGGTTGTAAATTCAAAGTAACTAAAATAGAATGCAAAGAATATATATATACATAAAGTAAACAAAGTGCAAAGCCATGGGCTCACTCAATCTCAGTAAATAACTTAAATTTGGAACACAGCATCATGGTTTTCACAGCTTTTTGGTTGTTAGAGGTAGAGTGTTTTAATGTAGAGTTCTAAATCTTTTTTAAAGGCACAAAATACAGGTCGGGTATTGAGAAACTTACATTTCTGAATATAAAACTTAGCCAATAGTATAATGAGGTTGCAAGGGTAAAATCCATTGTCAATTTTTTTTTCAATACAGTGTAAAACCAAATATATATTATTTGATATATATTATTGTTTTAGTTGCTTAAGAGATATTCCTGGCTGTGAATTTGTTCATTGCTATTTTTATGTTTTTGTGCATTACTTGTTGCCGTCATCATTAAACGTACAGGTTACTCATCAGTAGTTTTTCACAACATACTTTTTACTTTTACTCAAGTAAAAATTTGGGTGACCACTCCTTACTTTTACTTGAGTAATACATCTCTAAAGTAACAGTACTCTTATTTGAGTACAATTTCTGGCTACTGGACCCACCTCTGGTGAGGAACCGAGCAAACTAGATTCCTACAAACGTCTTCTCTTCTCACAGCACACCAAATCTCCCCGACCAATTTGTCTTCCGCCCGAACACTCCGGAAACATCGCTCATTCAACTCGGTTTGAATAAACTGCTCTTTTGGGAGAGACACTCAAACGGTTTGTTGTTCTTCTTATTTTCCGTCTGTGCAAAGAAGAAGAAAAAAAATAAAGCCTTCTACTGTTTACCTGCCACTTGTGCAAATAAACGATGCGTCGACAACTGTTAAGCTGCAGCAGAACAATAAAAGGCCAGCGACTTGTCAGGCAGGCAGAAGGCGTAATTGCTCTCTTTTAACTGTTTGTGTTGCACAGGCAGGACTGCTGCACCTCAGAGCACAATTAGGCGGTGGCGTCTCTCCGCCGTCGTACACGAACGCATTAGTCCTCATTGTAGTCTCTGTCCGACTGCGACGTGCAGCTGGGGGTGACATGCTGTATGAATGTGAGGGGCAATACCCAATAGGAGCAATTATCTCTATATTTACATTCATGGATCCTGGTATTACGAGGCATAAACCGAACATCACTGTGAAGTAAGTGCAAGATCCCTAATTATTTAGACGCAGATTTCCACAAAGGATGAGTCAATGCATGTTTGAAACCACAAAGTCAGAACACTGCAAGAAACCTTTTTATTTTATTACATTTTCAATATTCAAGATAGGTTTTGGATAAAGCCTGGAAGAATGGCAGTCCGGTGAAATATCAATCAATCAATCAATGTTTATTTATATAGCCCTAAATCACGAGTGTCTCAAAGGGCTGCACAAGCCACAACAGTATCTTCTGTTCAGAGCCCAAATAAGGGCAAGGAAAAACTCACAACACAGTGGGACGTCGATGTGAATTACTATGAGAAACCTTGGAGAGGACCGCAGATGTGGGTGACCCCCAGCCCCCCTCTTGGGGAGACCGAAAGCAATGGACGGGTCTAACATAATAGTGTGAAAGTCCAGTCCATGGTGGATCTAACATAATAGTGAGAGTCAAGTCCACAGTGGATCTAACATAATAGTGAGAGTCCAGTCCCTGATGGATCTAACATAATAGTGACAGTCCAGTCCATAGTAGATATAACATAATAGTGAGAGTCCAGTCCATAGTGGATCTAACATAATAGTGAGAGTTCAGTACATAGTGGATCTAACATCATAGTGAGAGTCCAGTCCATAGTGAATCCAACATAATAGTGAGAGTCCAGTCCATAGTGGATCTAACATAATAGTGAGAGTCCAGACCATAGTAAATCTAACATAATAGTGAGAGTCCAGTCCATAGTGGATCTAACATGATAGTGAGAGTCCAGTCCATAGTGGATCCAACATAATAGTGAGCGTCAAGTCCATAGTGGATCTAACATAATAGTGAGTGTCAAGTCCATAGTGGATCTAACATAATAGTAAAAGTCCAGTCCATAGTGGATCTAACATAGTAGTGAAAGTCCAGTCCACAGTGGATCCAACATAATAGTGAGAGTCCAGTCCATAGTGGATCTAACATAATAGTGTGAAAGTCCAGTCCATAGTGGATCTAACATAATAGTGAGACTCCAGACCATTGTGGATCTAACATAATAGTGAGAGTCAAGTCCATAGTGGATCTAACATAATAGTGAGAGTCAAGTCCATAGTGGATCTAACATAATAGTGAGACTCCAGACCATTGTGGATCTAACATAATTGGGAGAGTCCAGACTATTGTGGATCTAACATAATAGTGAGAGTCCAGTCCATAGTGGATCTAACATAACTGAGTCCAGTCCATAGTGGATCTAACATAATAGTGAGAGTTCAGTCCATAGTGGATCTAACATAATAGTGTGAAAGTCCAGTCCATAGTGGATCTAACATAATAGTGAGAGTCCAGACCATAGTGGATCTAACATAATAGTGTGAAAGTCCAGTCCATAGTGGATCTAACATAATAGTGAGACTCCAGACCATTGTGGATCTAACATAATTGGGAGAGTCCAGACTATTGTGGATCTAACATAATAGTGAGAGTCCAGTCCATAGTGGATCTAACATAACTGAGTCCAGTCCATAGTGGATCTAACATAATAGTGAGAGTTCAGTCCATAGTGGATCTAACATAATAGTGTGAAAGTCCAGTCCATAGTGGATCTAACATAATAGTGAGAGTCCAGTCCATAGTGGATCTAACATAATAGTGTGAAAGTCCAGTCCATAGTGGATCTAACATAATAGTGAGAGTCCAGACCATAGTGGATCTAACATAATAGTGAGAGTCCAGTCCATAGTGGATCTAATATAATAGTGAGAGTCCAGTCCATAGTGGATCTAACATAATAGTGAGAGTCCAGTCCATAGTGGATCCAACATAATAGTGAGCGTCAAGTCCATAGTGGATCCAACATAATAGAGAGCGTCAAGTCCATAGTGGATCTAACATAATAGTAAAAGTCCAGTCCATAGTGGATCCAACATAATAGTGAGAGTCAAGTCCATAGTGGATCTAACATAATAGTGAGACTCCAGACCATTGTGGATCTAACATAATTGGGAGAGTCCAGACTATTGTGGATCTAACATAATAGTGAGAGTCCAGTCCATAGTGGATCAAACATAACTGAGTCCAGTCCATAGCGGATCTAACATAATAGTGAGAGTCCAGTCCATAGTGGATCTAACATAACTGAGTCCAGTCCATAGCGGATCCAACATAATAGTGAGAGTTCAGTCCATAGTGGATCTAACATAATAGTGAGAGTCCAGACCATAGTTGATCTAACATAATAGTGAGAGTCCAGTCCATAGTGGATCTAACATAATAGTGAGAGTCCAGTCCATAGTGGATCCAACATAATAGTGAGAGTCAAGTCCATAGTGGATCTAACATAATAGTAAAAGTCCAGTCCATAGTGGATCCAACATAATAGTGAAAGTCCAGTCCATAGTGGATCCAACATAATAGTGAGAGTCCAGTGTCCATAGTGGATCTAACATAATAGTGTGAGAGTCCAGTCCATAGTGGATCTAACATAACGGAGTCCAGTCCATAGTGGATCTAACATAATAGTGAGAGTCAAGTCCATAGTGGATCTAACATAATAGTGAGAGTCCAGACCATTGTGGATCTAACATAATAGGGAGAGTCCAGACTATTGTGGATCTAACATAATTGTGAAAGTCCAGACCATAGTGGATCTAACATAATAGTGAAAGTCCACACCATTGTGGATCTAACATAATAGTGAGAGTCCAGTCCATAGTGGATCTAACATAACTGAGTCCAGTCCATAGTGGATCTAACATAACTGAGTTCAGTCCATTGTGGATCTAACATAATAGTGAGAGTCCAGTCCATAGTGGATCTAACATAATAGTGAGAGTCCAGTCCATAGTGGATCTAACATAATAGTTAGAGTCCAGTCCATAGTGGATCTAACATAATAGTGAGAGTCCAGTCCATAGTGGATCTAACATAATAGTGAAAGTCCAGTCCATAGTGGATCTAACATAATAGTGAAAGTCCAGACCATTGTGGATCTAATATAATAGTGAGAGTCCAGTCCATAGTGGATCTAACATAACTGAGTCCAATCCATAGTGGATCTAACATAATAGTGAGAGTCAAGTCCATAGTGGATCTAACATAACTGAGTCCAGTCCATAGTGGATATAACATAATAGTGAGAGTCCAGTCCATAGTGAATCTAACATAATAGTGAGAGTCAAGTCCATAGTGGATCTAACATAATAGTGAGAGTCCAGACCATTGTGGATCTAACATAATAGTGAGAGTCCAGACCATAGTGGATCTAACATAATAGTGAGAGTCCAGACCATTGTGGATCTAACATAATAGTGAAAGTCCAGACCATTGTGGATCTAACATAATAGTGAGATCTTATCATGCTCTGTTTATTCATGTTCATAGTTCATGCTGCTCCGCTCACATCACCGTAAGTGTTTTTGTTAATGACCATTCAGGCTATGTGTTTACGTTTTTGTTTCCTGCGCCAAGTTTTGTGCCTCCACTATGAGCGCCTTTTTGTTTGTCCCCTTTCGTAGCTTTTGAGTTAAGATTAAATCATGTTTTAACCTGCACGCCATGTCCAGTCAAGTTCGTTTGCATCCCGGGAAAACAATCCTCGCAGCAAGCTGCAACGTAATCCACGCTTTGACAGGTTAGATCTGAGTTACAAAACCGCTTTATTACGAAGCAGGCTGTGGCGCGTTCTTCCTGTGTGGGGCGCCGACTTTCTGCCGTCACTTCCTCTCCGAACTCAGTTTGCAAACGATCAATGAGTCCATACAAAACTAAGAGATGGAGATTTAAGAAATTGACGGCGCACTTTCCCGTGTAAAAAATTATCCAAGGAGGGGAACATTAAACGGTGATTTAGTGTGGCAAAAACGGGGCTTAGGCTAAATTATTATTAGTTTAATGAGTTATCCGGCTTAATGTATATATGGCTAAAGAGTGGGTGTTGAAAAATGTGCTGACACTCTTTAAAAAACAAGCTTAAAAAGACTACATGGAGGGCTGGGCAATATGGCCTTTTATTATTATCCTGATATTTAATCCATACCACAATACATCATATATATCTCCATATTTTGCCTTAGCCTTGAATGAACACTTCCATCCATCCATCATCTTCCGCTTATCCGAGGTCGGGTCGCGGGGGCAGCAGCCTAAGCAGGGAAAGCCAGACTTCCCTCTCCCCAGCCACTTCGTCTAGCTCTTCCCGGGGGATCCCGAGGCGTTCCCAGGCCAGCCGGGAGACATAGTCTTCCCAACGTGTCCTGGGTCTTCCCCGTGGCCTCCTACCGGTTGGACGTGCCCTAAACACCTCCCTAGGGAGGCGTTCGGGTGGCATCCTGACCAGATGCCCGAACCACCACATCTGGCTCCTCTCGATGTGGAGGAGCAGCGGCTTTACTTTGAGTTCCTCCCGGATGGCAGAGCTTCTCACCCTATCTCTAAGGGATAACCCTATCTCTAAGGGAGAGCCCCGCCACACGGCGTAAGAAACTCATTTTGGCCGCTTGTACCCGTGATCTTATCCTTTCGGTCATGACCCAAAGCTCATGACCATAGGTGAGGATGGGAACGTAGATCGACCGGTAAATTGAGAGCTTTGCCTTCCGTCTCAGCTCCTTCTTCACCACAACGGATCGGTACAACGTCCGCATTACTGAAGACGCCGCACCGATCCGCCTGTCGATCTCACGATCCACTCTTCCCTCACTCGTGAACAAGACTCCTAGGTACTTGAACTCCTCCACTTGGGGGCAGGGTCTCCTCCCCAACCTGGAGATGGCACTCCACCCTTTTCCGGGCGAGAACCATGGACTCGGACTTGGAGGTGCTGATTCTCATTCCGGTCGCTTCACACTCGGCTGCGAACCGATCCAGTAGTATGATAATTCTATGTGTCTACATTAAAACATTCTTCTTCATACTGCATTAATATATGCTCATTTTAAACTTTCATGCAGAAAGGGAAATCGTAATTAAGTCAATTGACCAAAACTGTATTTATTAAACAGTTATTAAGCAGTGGCACAAACATTCATGTCATTTCCAAAACAGAAAGTGCAAGATTGTCAGAGACATTTTAAAACAAGCTTTAAGTGCACTTTTGTGCATGATGTCACTAAGATGACATATCAAAACAACACTCAATAAAGTGCACTTTTTGTACAGAACGCCACTACAATAGTTCAAAACAAAGTGCACTTTTGTGCATGATGTCACTAACATGACATATCAAAACAACACTTACTTAAAGTGCACTTTTTGTACAGAACACCACTACAATAGTTTAAAACAAATAAAGTGCACTTTTGTGCATGATGTCACACAAGATATTTCAATAACTGTCCAATAAAAATGAGCTGCATAATAAGAAATCAAATAGTGTGTCCTTCGCTATGTGGGAGGTTCCTGCGGACGTTATCTCCTTATGTTGTTGACTATTTTTTTCATACGATCTGGAAATGGTTGCTTCGGCATTTTGTGGGTATGGCACCGAACGGAGATGTTGACATGCAGTTTCAAGCACTCTTCATTCTCGAGCGGGGGACTTTTCAAATGATGCTACAAATTAGCAGTAGGTGCTACTTTAACGCTTTTGCCGCACATCACACTTGTTCAACATCTTCCCGCTTGAAGCCAAACCACCGCCAGACGATGGATCCTGTGCTGTTTTTCTTAAGAGTTAATTCTTCCTTAATTTGTTACCAGATTGGCACCTTCTTTCTCTCGTATTACCACTCGCACCACTCCGCTAGCATCACAGCTAATGTTACCCATGCTGCTATCTCTCATGCGAGGGCGTATGACGCGACAGTATGTGACTTATGTAAGAAGGTGCGCTTTATTGTCATAAGGCAAACCCCGTTTCCATATGAGTTGGGAAATTGTGTTAGATGTAAACATAAATGGAATACAATGATTTGCAAATCCTTTTCAAGCCATATTCAGTTGAATATGCTACAAAGACAACATATTTGATGTTCAAACTGATAAACATTTTTTTTTTCTGCAAATAATCATTGACTTTAGAATTTGATGCCAGCAACATGTGACAAAGAAGTTGGGAAAGGTGGCAATAAATACTGATAAAGTTGAGGAATGCTCATCAAACACTTATTTGGAACATCCCACAGGTGTGCAGGCTAATTGGGAACAGTTGGGTGCCATGATTGGGTATAAAAACAGCTTCCCAAAAAATGCTCAGTCTTTCACAAGAAAGGATGGGGCGAGGTACACCCCTTTGTCCACAACTGCGTGAGCAAATTGTAAAACAGTTTAAGAACAACGTTTCTCAAAGTAAAATTGCAAGAAATTTAGGGATTTCAACATCTGCGGTCCATAATATCATCAAAAGGTTCAGAGAATCTGGAGAAATCACACCACGTAAGCGGCATGGTCGGAAACCAACATTGAATGACCGTGACCTTCAATCCCTCAGAGGGCACTGTATCAAAAACTGACATCAATCTCGAAAGGATATCACCACATGGGCTCAGGAACACTTCAGAAAACCACTATCACTAAATACAGTTTGTCGCTACACCTGTAAGTACAAGTTAAAGCTCTACTATGCAAAGCGAAAGCCACTTATCAACAACACCCAGAAACGCCAACGGCTTCTCTGGGTCCGAGATCATCTAAGATGGACTGATGCAAAGTGGAAAAGTGTTCTGTGGTCTGACAAGTCCACATTCCAAATTGTTTTTGGAAATATTCGACATCGTGTCATCCGGACCAAAGAGGAAGCGAACCATCCAGACTGTTTTTGATGCAAAGTTCAAAAGCCAGCATCTGTGATGGTATGGGGGTGCATTAGTGCCCAAGGCATGGGTAACTTACACATCTGTGAAGGCACCATTAATGCTGAAAGTACATACAGGTTTTGGAACAACAAAGGCTGCCATCTAAGCGCCGTCTTTTTCATGGACGCCGCTGCTTATTTCAGCAAGACAATACCAAGCCACATTCAGCACGTGTTACAACAGCGTGGCTTTGTAAAAAGAAGAAAGGGACCCCGGACTGTTGAACAACTGAAGCTCTACGTATATTGAGTGTTGTTAAAAGTAAAGGTGATGTAACAGTGGTGAACATGCCCTTTCCCAACTACCTTGGCACGTGTTGCAGCCATGAAATTCTAAGTTAATTATTATTTGCAAAAATAAAAATGAAGTTTATGAGTTTGAACATCAAAAATCTTCTTTGTAGTGCAACGTATTGTGTTGAAATTTGGGGAAATGTTTATAAAACAAACATAAACCCAATAATAAAACTTCAAAAAAAGGGTCATTAGAATAATACCCAAAGCCTGCTACTATGAACATACCAATCCATTATTTATGAGTTCAAATGTGTTAAAATTTTCAGACATTGTGTTTTTAAAAACAATGGAAATTATGTTTCGAGTAAAGAACAACAGACTTCCAGCTTGTATTCTCAGGCTATTTCATTTAAGAGGAGAAAACTATAATTTACGGGGGATATCGAATTTTGAAATAAGTAAAGCGAGAACAAATATAAAATACAAATGTATTACAGTTTTAGGAGTTAAATGGTGGAAAAAGCTCAGTGATGAGCTGAACACATGCACTTCTTTGCTAGGGTTTAAGAAAACATTGAAAGGTGAAATAATTGAAAATTATGAAATATAGTAACAATTACTTTCATCCCATTGATATTTGATTTATTTATTTTTTTATGTTGATGTTCCAGGCAATCTAATTTTTTGTGTAGGTATAGGATAGGCAAATATAAGCTTTGGCTTCAGCCTATTCCTTTTTTGGTCATTCTTTTTCTTTTCTTTCGTGTGTAAATGTGCATTATTGTATACATGTAACATGTACTGTAAAACAGATCACACAAAATGGTTGATTGATTTGATTGATTATATGACCGAAATAAACTTTTTTCATTCAACTGAATATGGGTTGAGAAGGATTTGCAAATCATTGTATTTTGTTTATATTTACATCTAACACAATTTCCCAACTCATATGGAAACGGGGGAAACCTGTGATGTATCGATATATCGCCCAGCCCTAACTACATGTCTATTTTAGGTGGTGAATTGTACCTGTAGACATCATTATTAGATCTAGAACTATGAAGTAAGTGCCATTAGCGGGTGGAAAGTGTAACGTTCCTTATTGTCTGTCCTAAACACACGTCTGCAGGGCAGCGACAGCGAGTACGAGATGGACCAGAGCCGGCAGAAGACGCACTCCTTCGTGAGCCACTACATCAGCGACCCCACCTACTACAACTCGTGGCGGAGGCAGCCCAAGGGCGTCTCTCGGCCCCCGGCATACGGCTACTCTCAGCCCGAGCCCCTCGTGGAGCAGGAGTCCCGACCCCACCCGCCTCCCGTGCCCCCTCTGCCGCCCCTGGTCCCCCAGAGCGCCCCGTCCCCGCAGCCCCAGGTGCAGCCCCCGGGCCAGGGCACCCTTTTCAGGCCGAAAGGAAGCCGGACTCCCACCCCTTCCTTGATGTCCTCGGAACCCCCCAGCCAGCACGGCACTCTCTACCGGCCCCCCAGCAGCCTGGGCTGCTCCGCCAACCCTCCTCCGCCCACTGCGGGGTTCTCCTCTTTCGTTTGACGCACTGCTCTTCAAAACAAGAGCTTGGACACTGAGAACCAGTCTCGACATCACAGACATCTTTCCTCTCTGCAAAGTGTGCGTGTGTGTGTGTGGTTTATTAATGTGATGTTTATTTAATGACAATCATTTGGTGGAACATGATCATCAAAAGGAGACGGAAGGAAGAAGATACTGTACAATTGTTTGATATGAGAGCTTTAAAAGGACTCACACACACTTGAAAACCCATCGAGCACTTGGATTGACGAGAGCGGAGAACTACGAAAGGAAGAATGTTTGTAAAAAAAAAAAATAATTGGTGAGGAACCGGACTCTATTTTAAAAAAAGAGGCAGTGACAGTCACTGTGACCTCCTCCACTGCCTTTCTCCGTTGTCTTTACGATACCTACACATCTCATGTCCTCTACCAGCTATTTATATCGATCCACTTCAAGCTCACCGATGGCGCCGCTGCCGTCAAGAACTATACGGAGAAATTTTGTTGACATTGGAAAAAAAAAGCCTGTCTTTTTGCCGTTATCCACATCATCATCATCATCATCATCATCACAGATGCTGACGCAAAGGGCAGAAGCACAAGTCCCCTTCGGATCAGACAATGTTGCACCCTCACTGCTGACTTGTTGGGGAGTTTTGTAGGAAATGGTTCTAAAGGTTAGGACCTGTGGCATTGGCCTGGAACAAAATAGTTCATCAAAGCAGTGGACAAGCAAGTAAAAAAAACAACACATTTTGTTTTATCCAAAAATGTCAAGTGGAACCTCTGGAGCAGTGGTTCTCAACTGGTTTGCAGGAACCCCTTAATCCCAATTATAACTGGAACTGCAACTCTGGGTTCCTACGAGTCTGCGTGTAATCATGACGCATGCGGCCACGTCATTCCCATTGCCAAGACCCGCCATCGAAAATTTCAGGAAGATCGGAGCATGCAGAAGGAAGTTACCGTTGATATAATTTTCCACCACAAGGGGGCGAGCTTAGCGGCTATCACAGGGGTCACCAGGTAGCCCGTAAGGACCAGATGAGTCGCCCGCTGGCCTGTTCTAAAAATAGCTCAAATAGCAGCACTTACCAGTGAGCTGCCTCTATTTTTTTAATTTTTATTTATTTACTAGCAAACAAACGACTCACCACCGCAAATCATGGGTACTCATCGTTGACCTAAACAAGTCGTTCAAAATCCAGGCGGCGAACCACGAGTTGGGATTTACTGTTCCAATCTATTGAGTTGCAGAAGGAAGAATAGCTAGCAAATGAACAACTCATTGCCGAGTCATACCAAAGACTATAAAAATGGGACTCATTACCTCCCTGCTTGGCACTCAGCATCAAGAGTTAGAATTGGGGGTTAAATCAACAAAATGATTCCGCGAGCGTGGCCAGCGCTGCTGCTCACTGCTCCCCTCACCTCCCAGCGGGTGCTACAAGGGGATGGGTCAAATGCAGGGAGTAATTTCCCCACACCTAGTGTGTGTGCGACTATCAGTGGTACTTTAACAACTTTAAATGTGAATCGGGTCTCATCGTTCACTTAAAAGAGTCGTTAAAAAGACTCAACTCGTTTGCAAATGTGACCAAAAATCCTGCTCTTAATTAACAGAGACGCACGACTAAGAACGTCTGGCAAACGAATGAATCACCACGGCCGTTTAGTTCTCATCATTAACTTTAAAAAGTTGCTCAAAAGGTGAGTGGCGAACTTTGTACAATTTATTGAAATGCACAAAGAAGAACGAATCAGTACTGAAAAGAGCCATGGAAAAGTCTCGACCCGTTCTCAAAGACCCGCCACCACGCACTGAAAGCAAAGTCCGTATGACTGAGCAGTTGAGAACCTCTGCTCTAAAGTAAAATACTTGAATTCTTACAATTCTGAGTTCAAGCCAAATCTGAGAGTCACCCAAAGATGAATTAAATACGTGGACGACTTTAACTTGTTATTAAGGTGAATGTATTTTTTTGTTTTTGTGTCAATTGAGAATGTTATTGAACATTACATATGTCATGAAATCATGCTCTTTGATTACATATTTACCAATTTTTCAACAGTTTTTAAATCCTAACTGTGGTTAACTTATGTTTACACCCGTATGATCGTCCCCAAAAATTTTTACTTTGACTGCATTTCTATAATTGACAACGCAACAGTGAAAAATAATGATAATTCTTCATTTTTTTTATTTTATTTTTTATCAAATATTGTTTTTATTGAAACATGTAGCTAAATGTTCTGGACTCCTGTTTTTATACCGGTAATACTTGTTTTACTCTGCACGGTTGATTTACTGAAGGATGAAACAACAGCGCCTCTGTTGGTGACAGCTAAGTAGTGCAGTCTGTTTTACACGAATCAACAATTTTACACAATTAAATATAAAGCCCATCCCTAATTAAAACACTAACATTCCATTAGTTCACATGGAGACACATGTTTTTAAATACAAAAAAATTCAAACTGTTTTTTAATATAAGAGGTTCCACTTTTTTAATGTTATTTATCTACTAATTGCATAACCTATTTTATTTGTAGTACAAAATCCTACTAAATTCCGACAACACCTGATTATACAGCATCTCTGATAGACAAAGCCAAAAACCAGGTGAAGTTGACCCGTTGTGTAACTCAAATAAAAACAGAATGCAATGATTTGCAAATCCTTTTCAACTTATATTCAATCGAATAGACTGCAGAGACAAGATATTAAATGTTCGAACTGAGAAACGTAATTTTTTTTTGCAAATAATTATTAACTGAGAATTTAAGAGCAGCAACACATTGCAAAAAAGTTGGTACACAGGGGCATTTTTACCACTGTGTTACATGGCCTTTCCTTTTAACAACACTCAGTAAACGTTTGGGAACTGAGAAAACCAATTTTTGAAGCTTTTCAGGTGGAATTTTTGCCCTTTCTCGTTATGTTCTTTTAGGCTTCATAATGCACCACACATTTTCAATGGGAGACAGTCTAGTACCCGCACTCTTTTACTATGAAGCCAAGCTGTTGTAACATGAGGCTTGGCATTGTCTTGCTGAAATAAGCAGGGGCGTCCATGATAACGTTGCTTGAATGGCAACATATGTTGCTCCAAAACCTGTATGTACCTTTCAGCATTAATGGTACCTTCACAGATGTGTAAGTTACCCATGCCTTGGGCACTAATACACCCCCATACCATCACAAATGTTGAATTTTGAACTTTGCTCCCGGATTAATCCAGATAGTTATTTTTCTCTTCGTTCTGGAGGACACGACGTCCACAGTTTTCAAAAAAACAATTTGAAATGTGGACTCGTCAGACCACAGAACACTTTTCCACTTTGCATCAGTCCATCTTAGATGAGCTCGAGCCCAGCCAAGCCGGTGACGTTTCTGGGTGTTGTTGATAAGTGGCTTTCGCTTTGCATCGTAGAGTTTTAACTTGCACTTACAGGTGTAGCGACCAACTGTAGTTACTGACAGTGGTTTTATGAAGTGTTCCTGAGCCCATGTGGTGATATCCTTTACACACCGATGTGGCTTTTTGATGCAGTACCGCCTGAGGATTCGAAGGTCACAGACATGCAGTGATTTCTCCAGATTCTCTGAACCTTTTGATGATATTACCGACCGTAGATGGTTGAGAAATGTTGTTCTTAAACTCTTGGACAATTTGCTCACGCATTTGTCCACAAAGTGGTGACCCTCGCCCCATCCTTGTTGGTGAATGACCGAGCATTTCATGGAAGCTGCTTTTATACCCAATCACGGCACCCCCACCTGTTCCCAATCAGTGTTCGATGTTCCAAATAAGTAGTTGATGAGCATTCCTTACCTTTTCTCAGTCTTTTTTTTGCCACACGTGGCAGCTTTTTTGGAAACATGTTGCAGGCATCAAATTCCAAAATGAGCTAATATCTGCAAAAAATAGCAACGTATTCCAGTTTGAAGGTTAAGTATCTTGTCTTTGCAGTATATTCCATTTGAATATAGGTTGAAAAGGATTTGCAAATCTTTGTACTTTGTTTTTATTTAGCATTTACACAACGTGACAACTTCACCGGTTTGGGGGTTTGTAAACCCCAGTCTAAGTGTACAGTCTATGTTTTCTAAACCACACCATTTTGAAATATGTGGCTTCTAATTGCGGAAGGATCAGGAAAAAAAAAAAAAAAAGGTATAATAATCTACAAAGTTATCTGTCAAAACTCTTGGATGTGAACACCACTGTAAACACGCATCAAACATTGTAAATCTATTGATGAAATAAATTATTTTATTTTTCATGCCTCTCCTTAGTAGCTGCAAAGAACGATACGTTTCTGTCCAATGGGGGATGTTTGTGAGGAATGTGAGGAAGACTAATAAATGAGAATGGGAGTGCGATTTAGGAGGAGGGAGTGCAGGACGACTAATCGCCTTATTTCAGGCGGGAAAACATTGATCTGAAGCAAGGTTTTAAGGAGAAGTTCAATAAAGGGTGCAAGTGCTGCGCGACTTTTAATGTTGTCCTTGCCCAGAAAATGTTTTAATAGTGGAACTACTTTCTACTTGGGGAAAAAAAAAAAAAAGTAGGTTTAAAAAAGATACGGGGCATCAGGAAGTCCTGCACATAATACTGTCCCAGTGCTTGAGGCGGGTAATTGAAAGTAATCAAGTATTCACATATTCCTAAGCGTTGAGCTGCTGAGCCACGTCTCATTAACATCACAATGTTCTCTGCTGCCAGGAAGCTCCTTAACGAGCGGCCCACGCACTCCAGTGATGCAGCCGCAATAAACAAAAATACTTCAAATGTTTTTTTCTGTGCCAGACAGACATCAAATATTCTTCTATTTCTGATAGTCTTGCAGATTTTGGAGCTACTGTACTTGGGCTCGGAGGGCATTCAGTGGTCCACGTTGAAACATATTGTCGAGAAAGTTGATGGTAATGAATATTTTCTTGCCAAGCTTGTAAGTTATTGTTAACTTATGTATTATAGTAACTGTGTGTATAAGTGACAACAACTATTACTATTACTAGCAATATATACATAGATGTATATATATATATACATATATATGTGTATATACATTGCGGTCTCATAAACCGCGGGTCGGGCGGGTGACATGACGAAAAAATAGACTTTAATTAGATTCGGGCGGTTGAATCATCCAGAAGCTAGACGTTTGACAAGAACAAGAAAGTTTGATCACATTACGCCTGTACTGACTCACCTGCACTGGCTTCCTGTGCACTTAAGATGTGACTTTAAGGTTTTACTACTTACGTATAAAATACTACACGGTCTAGCTCCAGCCTATCTTGCCGATTGTATTGTACCATATGTCCCGGCAAGAAATCTGCGTTCAAAGGACTCCGGCTTGTTAGTGATTCCCAAAGCCCAAAAAAAGTCTGCGGGCTATAGAGCGTTTTCCGTTCGGGCTCCAGTACTCTGGAATGCCCTCCCGGTAACAGTTCGAGATGCTACCTCAGTAGAAGCATTTAAGTCTCACCTTAAAACTCATTTGTATACTCTAGCCTTTAAATAGACTCCCTTTTTAGACCAGTTGATCTGCCGCTTCTTTTCTTTTTCTTCTATGTCCCACTCTCCCTTGTGGAGGGGGTCCGGTCCGATCCGGTGGCCATGTACTGCTTGCCTGTGTATCGGCTGGGGACATCTCTGCGCTGCTGATCCGCCTCCGCTTGGGATGGTTTCCTGCTGGCTCCGCTGTGAACGGGACTCTCGCTGCTGTGTTGGATCCGCTTTGGACTGGACTCTCGCGACTGTGTTGGATCCATTATGGATTGAACTTTCACAGTATCATGTTAGACCCGCTCGACATCCATTGCTTTCCTCCTCTCTAAGGTTCTCATAGTCATTATTGTCACGGACGTCCCACTGGGTCATTATTGTCACCGATGTCCCACTGGGTGTGAGTTTTCCTTGCCCTTATGTGGGCCTACCGAGGATGTCGTAGTGGTTTGTGCAGCCCTTTGAGACACTAGTGATTTAGGGATATATAAGTAAACATTGATTGATTGATTGATTGATATTCTCTAGAATGACTATCGGCAGTCACCCATATAATAAGTATTAGGGCGTGCTATGAAGCCATTGTCTTTGTCGCCCACTACAACATGTACGATCTGCTTATCGGTCCAGCATCATGTTGTATGTGGCTTCCGCAGCAACACGCACACGACTGCAAGGCATACTGAGTGACACAGAGTACACTAATGGTTGTGATATAAACATTTTTAACACCCTTAGTAACATGCGCCACGCTGTGAAGCCACACCAAACAAGATTGACAAACACATATAGGGAGGACATCCTCCCAGTAACAACATAAACGCAACACAACAAATACCCAGAATCCTTTGTATCCATGATGTTCCTGACTATTCTATACACCCCGCTAGCAGCAAACCCACCCCCCACCCCGTGCGTCGGTAAGGTGGGCGGGGTTGGGGGCGTGGGGGTGTAAAATATATTCAGGATGTGTCACGGATTCAAAGGATTCTGGGTATTTGTTGTGTTGCGTTTATGTTGTGTTACTGTGAGGATGTTCTCCCAAAATGTGTTTGTCAATCTTGTTGGGTGTGGCTTCACAGCGTGGCGCATATTAGTAAGTGATAAAGTTGTTTATATCACAACCATCAGTGTACTCTGTGTCACCCAGTATGCCTTTCAATCTTGTACGTGTGATTGCGGAAGCTGCACACAACATGATGCCAGACTAACAGTCGGTGTGTACATGTTGTTAAAGGTGTCAAAGGCAATGGCTTCACAACACGCCCATATTCTTGTCATCAGGATGAACGCCGATTGGATAATCGCGAGAACTTTAGCGGCACCAATTGTCTTCATTACTCTGTGAAACGGGTTTAGACAGCTCTGTGAGTGGTAAAGGTGGCCAACCTCTAATGTATATCAGCGGGTGGATGCGTTTCTGATAAAATGTTGGTTCGGGTGGACGGCGGTAGGATGACGACTTTGGTGACGTGGTTGCGGATGATATAATTGCCTATCCGCGCATCTCTAATATATATATATATATATATACACATACATATATATAGTGGGGCAAAAAAGTATTTAGTCAGCCAGCGATTGTGCAAGTTCTCCCACTTAAAATGATGACAGAGGTCTGTAATTTTCATCATAGGTACACTTCAACTGTGAGAGACAGAATGTGAAAAAAAAAAAATCCAGGAATTCACATTGTAGGAATTTTAAAGAATTTATTTGTAAATTAGTGTGGAAAATAAGTATTTGGTCAACCATTCAAAGCTCTCACTGATGGAAGGAGGTTTTGGCTCAAAATCTCACGATACATGGCCCCATTCATTCTTTCCTTAACACGGATCAATCGTCCTGTCCCCTTAGCAGAAAAAACAGCCCCAAAGCATGATGTTTCCACCCCCATGCTTTACAGTAGGTGTGGTGTTCTTGGGATGCAACTCAGTATTCTTCTTCCTCCAAACACGACGCGTTGAGTTTATACCAAAACGTTCTATTTTGGTTTCATCTGAGCACATGACATTCTCCCATGTGCTCTCTGGCAAACTTCAGACGGACCTGGACATCCAGGGGGACACGTCTGGCACTGCAGGATTTGATTCCCTGTCGGCGTAGTGTGTTAATGATGGTAGCCTTTGTTACTTTGGTCCCAGCTCCCTGCAGGTCATTCATTAGGTCCCCCCCATGTGGTTCTGGGATTTTTGCTCACCGTTCTCACGATCATTTTGACCCCACGGGATGAGATCTTGCGTGGAGCCCCAGATCGAGGGAGATTATCAGTGGTCTTGTATGTCTTCCATTTTCTGATAATTGCTCCCACAATTGATTTTTTTCACACCAAGCTGCTTGCCTATTGCAGATGCACTCTTCCCAGTCTGTTACAATTATTTTCCTGGTGTCCTTCGACAGTTCTTTGGTCTTGGCCATAGTGGAGTTTGGAGTCTGACTGTTTTAGGCTTTGGACAGGTGTCTTTTATACAGATAACGAGTTTAAACAAGTGCCATTAATACAGGTAACGAATGGAGGACAGAAGAGCTTCTTAAAGAAGAAGTTACAGGTCTGTGAGAGCCAGAGATCTTCCTTGTTTGAAGTGACCAAATACTTATTTTCCACCATAATTTACAAATACATTCTTAAAAATTCCTACAATGTGAATTCCTGGATTTTTTTTTTCACATTCTGTCTCTCACAGTTGAAGTGTACCTATGATGAAAATTACAGACCTCTGTCATCATTTTAAGTAGGAGAACTTGCACAATTGGTGGCTGACTAAATACTTTTTTTGCCCCACTTTATATATATATATATATATATATATATATATATATATATATATATATATATATATATATATATATATATATATATACATATATATAGTCAAGGTTTCTGTGGTTTATCCATTATACCAGTGGTCCCCAACCACCGGGCCGTGGCCCGATTGGTACCGGGCCGCAGAAGAATTTTTTATAAATTTTTATTTTAAAAAAAATAAAAATAAATAAATATATATATATATATATATATATATATATATATATATATATATATATATATATATGTATATTATTTTTTGTTTTTTTATTAAATCAACATAAAAAACACAATATACACTTACAATTAGTGCACCAAGCATAAACACCTCCCTTTTCCATGACGAAAATGTCCCTTTTTCATGACAAAAGAAAAAAAATAAATAAAAAAGGATCCCCCCCGCCCACCCCCGGGCCGCATTGACCGGTCCGCGGATACAAAAAGGTTGGGTACCACTGCATTATACAGTAGAGCAGAATATACGTTAGGTAAGGATAAAACACAAGAGGCGATATCATCCCGACAAGCCTGTATCGCAAGTTTCCCTATATTTTATATAAGTACATGAAATCCTCTGACAGGCGGGAAAACCTACGAAACAGGCTTGTAGGGATCATACAGCCTCCTGACCTAACGTATGTATCTATATATATATATATATATATATATATATATATATAGATATATATAGTCCAAAAAGTTGAACCTAATTCTTACCCTATGTAATATAGTAACTGATATATATATATATATATATATATATATATATATATATATATATATATATATATATATATATATCTTATACAGTAGAGCGGAATATACGTTAGGTCAGGAAAAAAACACAAGAGGCTATATCATCCCTACAAGCCTGTTTCGCACCTTTCCATATATTGTATATAAGTGACCCACAGTTAATTCTTTGACGGCCAACGGCACATTCTAAAATTACTACTAAAAAAAAAAAAATACATATTAAAGTGGAATACAAGAGCATAGTGAAATGTAACAACAAAAAGCTGCTAGGCTGACTCCAATCACACAAAGCTGCAATGCTGGCATTTTTTTTTCTTTAAAACTGGCATTGCTCAAAACATAAGAATGAATCAAAAACAGTGTTGTTTTGAATCATCGACCCATTTCATGCTTAAATTACTTCACTTCAAAAATGCCACTTTATATGATCTATTTTGAGAAAAATATGGCATATCTTGTGTTTTTGCCATCGAAAAACAAAGTTATTTATGACAAAAAGAGCATAAAACAAATAAACAAACAAAAAAAAACATTAAAAATGATCAAAACTTAGAATCGACAGGTGGATCTGAAGTTGATGTAGAGATTTAAGCGTTGAAAGTAAAAAAATAATAATAAGAAGAAAATTAAAAATTATATATGACTTATTTTTAACAGTTTTATAAGGGGGGCCTTTTTGGATCCCTGAGAATTTTAGCCAGATTAAAAAAATAAAAATAGAAAAAAAATTCATAATTTAAAACATAATAAATAATAAAAATCAGTGTTGTTATGGATTATGGACCTACTGAAGTCTCCAAATACTTCACTTGAAAAAAATTCAGTTTTATAATATTCATTTTTAGGCAAATATTGCATATTTTGTGTGTTTGCCATCAACAAAACAAAGGTATATAAAATGAAGAAACCAAAAATGTTTTCTTAAAAATGATAAAACCTTATAATTGACGAATGGATATGAAGTTGATCTAGAAATTTAAGCGTTAAAAGAAAAACATAATACATATATATATATATATATATATATTTATAACTTAGTTTTAACCGTTTATAAGTGGGGCCCTTTTGGGTCCTTGAGAATTTTTGCCCGACTAAAAAAAACAAAACGGTCATTGTTTAAAACATAATAAATAATCAAAAGCAGTGTTGCTACTAATCATTGACTATTGAAGTCTCAAATTACTTCACTTCAAAAATTCCACTTTATAATATTTATTTTTAGGATAATATTGCATATTTGGACGGCGTGGCGCAGTGGGATAGTGGTTCAATCCCCACCTAGTACCAACCTCGTCACGTCCGTTGTGTCCTTGAGCAAGACACTTCACCCTTGCTCCTGATGGGTGCTGGTTAGCGCCTTGCATGGCAGCTCCCTCCATCAGTGTGTGTGTGAATGGGTAAATGTTGAAGTAGTGTCAAAGCGCTTTGAGTACCTTGAAGGTAGAAAAGCGCTATACAAGTACAATCCATTGATTATTTATTTATTTTATATTTCTGTGTCTGCCAACAAAAATACAAAAACAAAGTTATACATGACAAAAAGAGCATAAAATAAACAAACAAACAACAATATAAAAACGTATAATCGACGGAGGGATCTGAAGATGATCTAGAGATTTGAGTGTTAAAAGTAAAACATTTTAAATTATTCATAACTTATTTTTTAACAATTTTACAAGTGGGACCCTTTTGGACCCCTGAGAATTGTATCCAGATTAAAAAAAAAAAAAGGTCATTGTTCAAAACATAATAATTAATCAAAATCAGTGTTGTTATGAATTATTGACCTATTGAAGTCTCCAATTACTTCACATCAAATGTTCGACTTGAATAAAAAAAAATTGGGTGGGGAATGTTGCATATGGTGTCTTTTTGCCGTAAAATAAACAAACAAAATAAAACATTACTTTATATAGACGGATATGAATTTGATCTGGAAATGTTATCATAAACTTTTAGCTACTTCTCTTTGTTTATAATGTATATTTTCTGCTGGTTCTACTCTTTATTTTATGCTGCCCCTTTTTTTTCTGGGGCGGTATTAGCTCGGTTGGTAGAGTGGCCGTGCCAGCAACTTGAGGGTTGCAGGTTCGATTCCCGCTTCCGCCATCCTAGTCACTGCCGTTATGTCCTTGGGCAAGACACTTTACCCACCTGCTCCCAGTGCCACCCACACTGGTTTGAATGTAACTTAGATATTGGGTTTCACTATGTAAAGCGCTTTGAGTCACTAGAGAAAAAGCGCTATATAAATATAATTCACTTCACTTCACTTCTGCAGTTACATATACTGTAGTATTGTACATGGTAATTGGGAGTTCTTATATATTGTATATATTATATGAAAATATAAAACTATATCAGTGTATATTATATACTGTATATATAATATGTAAATATTACATATATGTTATATTTTATATTGCTACTATTATACATTTTTAGTCTACTTTATACCTGCATTATCCTTTCCATCCTTTGTAACATTGCTACTGTGTGGAACAATCTCCCTTGTGGATTAATACAGTTTGTCTAAGTCTAATTATTATAATAATAACAATATAAATGGCATGTGACTTATTTTTAAAATTTTTATGACTGAGACCCATCTGAGGTGCCCGGGACCAAATTTGACAGGAGCCTTAAGGGTTAAAAAAAAAAAAAAAAAAAAATCTATACAGTTTTTATTTTATTTTGAAAATAAAAACTATCAAAATGGCCCCGGCTTGCTAGGTTTTTTTCTGTGGCCGAAGTTTAGACACCTCTTGTATATAAAATAAAATATAGCATATTCCTGTGTAAATTAATAAAAAATAAATGCACTGTATATTATTGATTTGATCATTTTTTTAGATAAGAGAGAATATATCTATAATGTGACGCTTGAAGGTCACAATGTTATGTTTTATTTTGAAATCTTATTACCGTATTTCCTTGAATTGCCGTCAGGGCGCTAATTCATTTAAAACCTCTTCTCACTCCTGCGCTTACTAAAGGAATGCGGTAAAAGTAAGCATGCGCTAATTACTTTAAAACCTCTTCTCACTCCTGCGCTTACCAAAGGCATGCGGTAAAAGTAAGCATGCACTAATTACTTTAAAACCTCTTCTCACTCTGGCACTTACCAAAGGTATGCAGTAAAAATTGGAGTGTGATGTAAGCTTGGACATTAAATCCTACTGAATAGCTCTTAATCTTCTTCCCTTTATGCGATTTCAAATTACCGGTATTGAAATCAGCCTCCTCCATTTTGAAAATGATAACAGTGACATCACGAGTTTGACCTGGCAGTAATTCAAGGCAGGCGCATACTGTTTGTCCTGCGGCAATTCAAGGAAATACGGTATTTATTTTGTATGTTTTGTTCTTTTGATTGCTCGATACCGTATTTCCTTCCCCTGTCATCATTTTCAAAACGGAGGGGGCTGATTTAAATACCGGTAATTTGAAATCGCATAAAGGGAAGAAGATTAAGAGCTATTCAGTAGGATTTAAAGTACAAGCTTACATCACACTCAAATTTTTACGGCATGCCTTTTGGTAAGCGCAGGAGTGAGAAGAGGTTTTAAAATAATCAGCGTGTGCTTACTTTTACCGCATGCCTTTGGTAAGCGCAGGAGTGAGGAAGAGGTTTTAAAATAATTAGCGCATGCTTACTTTTACCGCATGCCTTTGGTAAGCGCAGGAGTGAGGAAGAGGTTTTAAAATAATTAGCGCATGCTTACTTTTACCGCATGCCTTTGGTAAGCGCAGGAGTGAGGAAGAGGTTTTAAATTAATTAGCGCATGCTTACTTTTACCGCATGCCTTTGGTAAGCCCAGAAGTGAGAAGAGGCGTGGCGCAGTGGGAGAGTGGCCGTGCGCAACACGAGCGTCCCAGGTTCAATTCCCACCTAGTACCAACCTCGTCACGTCCGTTGTGTCCTGAGCAAGACACTTCACCCTTGCTCCTGATGGGTGCTGGTTGGCGCCTTGCATGGCAGCTCCCTCCATCAGTGTGTGAATGTGTGTGTGAATGGGTAAATGTGGAAGTAGTGTCAAAGCGCTTTGAGTACCTTGAAGGTAGAAAAGCGCTATACAAGTACAACCCATTTATCATTTAAGAGGTTTTAAAATAATTAGCGCGTGCTTACTTTTACCGCATACCTTTGGTAAGCGCCGGAGTGAGAAGAGGTTTTAAAATAATTAGCGCATGCTTACTTTTACCGCATGCCTTTGGTAAGCGCAGCAGTGAGAAGAGGTTTTAAAATAATTAGCGCATGCTTACTTTTACCGCATGCCTTTGGTAAGCGCCGGAGTGAGAAGAGGTTTTAAAATAATTAGCGCATGCTTACTTTTACCGCATGCCTTTGGTAAGCGCCGGAGTGAGAAGAGGTTTTAAAATAATTAGCGCATGCTTACTTTTACCGCATGCCTTTGGTAAGCGCAGGAGTGAGGAAGAGGTTTTAAAATAATCAGCGCATGCTTACTTTTACCGCATGCCTTTGGTAAGCGCCGGAGTGAGAAGAGGTTTTAAATTAATTAGCGCGTGCTTACTTTTACCGCATGCCTGTGGTAAGCGCAGGAGTGAGGAAGAGGTTTTAAATTAATTAGCGCGTGCTTACTTTTACCGCATGCCTTTGGTAAGCGCCGGAGTGAGAAGAAGTTTTAAAATAATTAGCGCATGCTTACTTTTACCACATGCCTTTGGTAAGCGCAGGAGTGAGAAGAGGTTTTAAAATAATTAGCGCATGCTTACTTTTACCGCATGCCTTTGGTAAGCGCCGGAGTGAGGAAGAGGTTTTAAAATAATTAGCGCGTGCTTACTTTTACCGCATGCCTTTGGTAAGCGCCGGAGTGAGGAAGAGGTTTTAAAATATTTAGCGCATGCTTACTTTTACCGCATGCCTTTGGTAAGCGCAGGAGTGAGAAGAGGTTTTAAAATAATTAGCGCATGCTTACTTTTACCGCATGCCTTTGGTAAGCGCAGGAGTGAGAAGAGGTTTTAAATTAATTAGCGCATGCTTACTTTTACCGCATGCCTGTGGTAAGCGCAGGAGTGAGGAAGAGGTTTTAAATTAATTAGCGCGTGCTTACTTTTACCGCATGCCTTTGGTAAGCGCCGGAGTGAGAAGAAGTTTTAAAATAATCAGCGCATGCTTACTTTTACCGCATGCCTTTGGTAAGCGCAGGAGTGAGGAAGAGGTTTTAAATTAATTAGCGCATGCTTACTTTTACCGCATGCCTTTGGTAAGCGCAGGAGTGAGAAGAGGTTTTAAAATAATCAGCGTGTGCTTACTTTTACCGCATGCCTTTGGTAAGCGCAGGAGTGAGGAAGAGGTTTTAAAATAATTAGCGCATGCTTACTTTTACCGCATGCCTTTGGTAAGCGCAGGAGTGAGGAAGAGGTTTTAAAATAATTAGCGCATGCTTACTTTTACCGCATGCCTTTGGTAAGCGCAGGAGTGAGAAGAGGTTTTAAAATAATTAGCGCATGCTTACTTTTACCGCATGCCTTTGGTAAGCCCAGAAGTGAGAAGAGGTTTTAAAATAATTAGCGCGTGCTTACTTTTACCGCATACCTTTGGTAAGCGCCGGAGTGAGAAGAGGTTTTAAAATAATTAGCGCATGCTTACTTTTACCGCATGCCTTTGGTAAGCGCCGGACTGAGAAGAGGTTTTAAAATAATTAGCGCATGCTTACTTTTACCGCATGCCTTTGGTAAGCGCCGGGGTGAGAAGAGGTTTTAAAATAATTAGCGCATGCTTACTTTTACCGCATGCCTTTGGTAAGCGCAGGAGTGAGGAAGAGGTTTTAAAATAATCAGCGCATGCTTACTTTTACCGCATGCCTTTGGTAAGCGCCGGAGTGAGAAGAGGTTTTAAAATAATTAGCGCGTGCTTACTTTTACCGCATGCTTTTGGTAAGCGCAGGAGTGAGAAGAGGTTTTAAAATAATTAGCGCATGCTTACTTTTACCGCATGCCTTTGGTAAGCGCAGGAGTGAGAAGAGGTTTTAAAATAGTCAGCACATGCTTACTTTTACCGCATGCCTTTGGTAAGCGCAGGAGTGAGGAAGAGGTTTTAAAATAATTAGCGCATGCTTACTTTTACCGCATGCCTTTGGTAAGCGCCGGAGTGATAAGAGGTTTTAAAATAATTAGCGCATGCTTACTTTTACCGCATGCCTTTGATAAGCCCAGAAGTGAGAAGAGGTTTTAAAATAATTAGCGCGTGCTTACTTTTACCGCATGCCTTTGGTAAGCGCAGGAGTGAGGAAGAGGTTTTAAATTAATTAGCGCATGCTTACTTTTACCGCATGCCTTTGATAAGCGCCGGAGTGAGGAAGGGGTTTTAAAATAATTAGCGCATGCTTACTTTTACCGCATGCCTTTGGTAAGCGCAGGAGTGAGGAAGAGGTTTTAAAATAATCAGCGCATGCTTACTTTTACCGCATGCCTTTGGTAAGCGCCGGAGTGAGAAGAGGTTTTAAAATAATCAGCGCATGCTTACTTTTACCGCATGCCTTTGGTAAGCGCAAGAGTGAGGAAGAGGTTTTAAATTAATTAGCACCCCGGCGGCAATTCAAGGAAATACGGTATTTTTTTTTCTTTTTGTATGTATAATGTTGTTGGACCCTAAGAAGAACAGCTGCAGCTAATCTAGAGCTTAATGAGCTAAAGAGCTCGAGAAAACACCTAGAAATATGCATAAATACTACACAACATACTTAAACGTCGCTATTTTAAAACTCACATGACTGCTACATGATTATCCGTCTTGGTTTTTAAACATTAATGTCACTTCCGGTGTTACATTAATGTTTTTTTTTTTTAAACATGAATTTAACTTCCGGTGTTGCTCCTGTTCCTTTAAGACGCTCCGTGCGCGAGAGGAGGGCGTGTCCATGTGAGCTCGCCCCTGCAGTAGGTATACATAACCGTACGCACACACACGCACTTTCGCGCCTGCCTTAATATTGAGTCGTGCTGTGTGTGTTTTTTTTTTTTTTAAGCGGGATATACATTGAAATATCTTCCGAAAGAAACCCACTTTATTTTGTTTTTTTGGCTGGCGTTGTGAGCGTGGGATGCGTGGACCTCCTCAGCCCCCTCCTCCTTTGTCAATCTGCTGGGGGGCCTCAACGTGGACCGGCTTTTTTTTTTTTTAATTTGTTTGAATGACAAGCAAGGTAAGCTTGCCCACTTTAAACAGTTCATTGTTTAAAAAGCCTATTACGTGTTATGACGTCATGTTTCGGTGCCCCCGGGGGGGCCCACGGTGTGCATGGCAGCTGATGCTTTTGTGTGGGAGCTACTTATTGTTCCCCTGCTGTCTGCTTAATGCTTGTCATGGCACATCAATACGTGCCGTTGCAATCAGCTAATGCGTGATGGAGGCCATTGTCCATCTTTTAGTTTAAGCAATATTCAATAAATGCTATTAACGTTCACGCTCCTAAAAACGCATTTTTTTTTTAAATAAGTACAAGTTCCCCTTAATACACATGCTCATATCGAAACAAAACAAAAATGATAATTTGACATCAGTTCAATAACATGTTGATTTACTGTATATAATGATAGTAGTTTTGATTGTTTTGGTAAGCATTTTCAATATTACGTTTTGCCCTGTTAATAAGCTAGCTAGCTATATATATTTTTTTAAATGTATGTACCATTATGCTCACATTAGACATACTGAGAAAAATCTACTCCCAAATGGGCTGGACTGGTAAAATCACGGCGCGATAACTTAAAAATAAAGACAACTTCAGGTTGTTTTGTTTAAAAATAGAACAAGCACATTCTGATATTGTACAAATAAAAATGTTGGGCCCTGTGATGAGGTGGCGACTTGTCCAGGGTGTACCCCGCATTCCGCCCGAATGCAGCTGAGATAGGCTCCAGCACCCCTTTGCGATCCCAAAAAGGACAAGCGGTAGAAATGGATGAATAGATAGACACACTGAGAAAAATCCACTCCCAAATGGGCTGGACTGGTAAAATCACGGCGCGATAACTTAAAAATAAACACAACTTCATTAATTGTACAAATCAAAATTTTGGGCCCTTTGATGAGGTGGCGACTTGTCCAGGATGTACCCCGCCTTCGCCCGAATGCAGCTGAGAGAGCGACCCCAAAAGGGACAAGTGGTAGAAAATGGATGGAGGACTGGATAGACACACTGAGAAAAATCCACTCCCAAGTGGGCCGGACTGGTAAAATCACGGCGCGATAACTTAAAAATAAAGACAACTTCAGGTTGTTTTGTTTAAAAATAGAACAAGCACATTCTGATATTGTACAAATAAAAATGTTGGGCCCTGTGATGAGGTGGCGACTTGTCCAAAGTGTACACCGCCTTCCGCCCGAATGCAGCTGAGAGAGGCTCCAGCGACTCCAAAAGGGACAAGTGGTAGAAAATGGATGGATGGATGGATGGATAGACACATTGAGGGAAATCTACTCCCAACTGGGCCGGACTGGTAAAATCACGGCGCGATAACTTGAAAATAAAGACAACTTTAGGTTGTTTTGTTTAAAAATAGAACAAGCGCATTCTGAAATTGTACAAATAAAAATGTTGGGCCCTGTGATGAGGTGGCGACTTGTCCAGGGTGTACACCGCATTCTGCCCGAATGCAGCTGAGAGAGGCTCCAGCGACCCCAAAAGGGACAAGTGGTAGAAAATGGATGGATAGACACACTGAGGAAAATCTACTCCCAAGTGGGCCGGACTGGTAAAATCATGCCGCCATAACTTAAATATAAAGACAACTTCAGTTTTTTTTGTTTAAAAATAGAACAAGCGCATTCTGAAATTGTACAAATAAAAATGTTGGGCCCTGTGATGAGGTGGCGACTTGTCCAAAGTGTTCGCCGCCTTCCGCCCAAATGCAGCTGAGAGAGGCTCCAGCGACTCCAAAAGGGACAAGTGGTAGAAAATGGATGGATGGATGGATAGACACATTGAGGGAAATCTATTCCCAAATGGGCTGGACTGGTAAAATCACGGCGCGATAACTTAAAAATAAACACAACTTCATTAATTGTACAAATCAAAATGTTGGGCCCTTTGATGAGGTGGCGACTTGTCCAGGATGTACCCCGCCTTCGCCCGAATGCAGCTGAGAGAGCGACCCCAAAAGGGACAAGTGGTAGAAAATGGATGGATGGATGGATGGACACACAGAGGAAAATCGACTCCCAAGTGGGCCGGTAAAATCATGGCGCGATAACTTAAAAATAAAGACAACTTCATTTGTTTTGTTTAAAAATAGAACAAGCGCATTTTGAAATTGTACAAATAAAAATGTTGGGCCCTGTGATGAGGTGGCGACTTGTCCAGGGTGTACCCCGCCTTCCGCCCGAATGCAGCTGAAAGAGGCTCCAGTGACCCCAAAAGGGACAAGTGTTAGAAATGGATGGATGGATAAAAAGACACATTGAGGAAAATCTACCCCCAAGTGGGCCAGACTGGTAAAATCACGGCGCGATAACTTAAAAATAAAGACAACTTTAGGTTGTTTTGTTTAAAAATAGAACAAGCGCATTCTGAAATTGTACAAATAAAAATGTTGGGCCCTGTGATGAGGTGGCGACTTGTCCAGGGTGTACACCGCATTCTGCCCGAATGCAGCTGAGAGAGGCTCCAGCGACCCCAAAAGGGACAAGTGGTAGAAAATGGATGGATAGACACACTGAGGAAAATCTACTCCCAAGTGGGCCGGACTGGTAAAATCATGCCGCCATAACTTAAATATAAAGACAACTTCAGTTTTTTTTGTTTAAAAATAGAACAAGCGCATTCTGAAATTGTACAAATAAAAATGTTGGGCCCTGTGATGAGGTGGCGACTTGTCCAAAGTGTACACCGCCTTCCGCCCGAATGCAGCTGAGAGAGGCTCCAGCGACTCCAAAAGGGACAAGTGGTAGAAAATGGATGGATGGATGGATGGATAGACACATTGAGGGAAGTCTACTCCCAAATGGGCTGGACTGGTAAAATAAAATAACTTAAAAATAAACACAACTTCATTAATTGTACAAATCAAAATGTTGGGCCCTTTGATGAGGTGGCGACTTGGCCAGGATGTACCCCGCCTTCGCCCGAATGCAGCTGAGAGAGCGACCCAAAAAGGGACAAGTGGTAGAAAATGGATGGATGGATGGACACACTGAGGAAAATCTACTCCCAAGCGGGCTGGACTGGTAAAATCATGCCGCCATAACTTAATCAATCAATCAATGTTTATTTATATAGCCCCAAATCACAAATGTCTCAAAGGACTGCACAAATCATTACGACTACAACATCCTCGGAAGAACCCACAAAAGGACAAGGAAAACTCACACCCAGTGGGCAGGGAGAATTCACATCCAGTGGGACGCCAGTGACAATGCTGACTATGAGAAACCTTGGAGAGGACCTCAGATGTGGGCAACCCCCCCCCTCTAGGGGACCGAAAGCAATGGATGTCGAGCGGGTCTAACATGATACTGTGAAAGTTCAATCCATAGTGGCTCCAACACAGCCGCGAGAGTTCAGTTCAAGCGGATCCAAGACAGAAATAAAGACAACTTCAGTTTTTTTGTTTAAAAATAGAACAAGCGCATTCTGAAATTGTACAAATAAAAATGTTGGGCCCTGTGATGAGGTGGCGACTTGTCCAGAGTGTACACCGCCTTCCTCCCGAATGCAGCTGAAAGAGGCTCCAGCGACCCCAAAATGGACAAGTGGTAGAAAATGATAAATAGCTATCTAATTTGACTAGCTAGCGTAGTAGCTAATAGCTAAATAAATATTTAATTTATATCGTTGGCTAATACCTAAATAAATATATATTTATCTAGTTAGCTCATGATGCTAAAGCTAAATGACGTAATTGCCTAATATCGATTATATACAAGTTGTACTATCTACTATTACTTCATTAGTCAGTTACCTCATTTTAGCATCAGGAGCTACCTCGATAAATAGATTCTGGTAGCACATGCTCCCTTTATTTCTAAAACAAATATTTATTAT
Source organism: Nerophis ophidion (assembly GCF_033978795.1). Lineage (NCBI taxonomy): Eukaryota > Metazoa > Chordata > Actinopteri > Syngnathiformes > Syngnathidae > Nerophis > Nerophis ophidion. The sequence goes on along the minus strand of NC_084633.1, from coordinate 13,628,332 downwards.
TTAAATTGATCGCAAGTTGGCAACTGCTCTGTTTGGTTTGTCCTAGAATAGCACGCTTCATCAGTTCATGCTCATAGATTAGTCTTGGACTTGGATAGGTCAGATATGACCAGATGTGCCCTGAGGGTACAATGAAGCTGGATGAATGACAACGTCCATATACGTCGTTCGTCATTTAGCTTTAGCAGCAACAAGCTAATTGTTGATGGAATGTGGAGTGATGTGTTTACTGACCAGTGAGTATTAGCTGATGTACTTCCACAGCTTCACCTTTTCACACGGAGACAATGTTATCAGTGGTCATCGTGTGAGGCCTTCTTTGTTTTGGCAGCTTCTCTAGTGTCACCTTTGACCTTTCTTGTCCAAACTAGGCAGGGGGGGTGCTGTGATTGATGTCGATGATGAGCTGGGCTCAAGCTTAGCCCGTTTATTTTACAAAACCCAAAACCAGTGAAGTCGGCACGTTGTGTAATTCGTAAATAAAAACAATTTGCAAATCCTTTTCAACTTATATTCAAGTGAATAGACTGCAAAGACAAGATATGTAATGTTCGAACTGAGAATTTTTTTTTTGTGCAAATAATCATTAACTTAGAATTTAATGGCAGTAACACATTGCTGAAATAAGCAGGGGCGTCCATGATAACGTTGCTTAGATGGCAACATATGTTACTCCAAAACCTGTATGAATGGTGCCTTCACGGATGTGTAAGTTACCCATGCATTGGGGTTCAAATCCAGGCTCGGGATCTTTCTGTGTGGAGTTTGCATGTTCTCCCCGTGAATGCGTGGGTTCCCTCCGGGTACTCTGGCTTCCTCCCACTTCCAAAGACAACACTAAATTGGCCCTAGTGTGTGAATGTGAGTGTGAATGTTGTCTGTCTATCTGTGTTGGCCCTGCGATGAGGCGGCGACTTGTCCAGGGTGTACCCCGCCTTCCGCCCGATTGTAGCTGAGATAGGCGCCAGTACCCCCCGCGACCCCGAAAGGGAATAAGCGGTAGAAAATGGATGGATGGATGGGCACTAACACACCCCCATACCATCAGAGATGCTGGCTTTTTAACTTTGCCCCGATAACAATCCGGATGTTTTTTTTTTTCCTCTTTGTTCCGGAGGACACGACGTCCACAGTTTCCAAAAATAATCTGAAATGGGGACCCGTCAGACCACGGAACAGTTTTCCAATTTGCATCAGTCCATCTTCGATGAGCTCCGGCCTTTTCTGGGTGTTGTTGATAAATGGCTTTGGCTTTGCATAGTAGAGTTTTAACTCGCACGTACAGATGTAGCGAGCAACTGTAGTTACTGACAGTGGTTTTCTGAAGTGTTCCTGAGCCCACGTGGTGATATCCTTTACACACTGGTATGGTTTTTTTGATGCAGTTTGATCTGAGGGATCTAAAGTCCGTAATATCATCGCGTACGTGCAGCGATTTCTCCAGACTCTCTGAGCCTTTTGATGATATTACAGACCTTATATGGTGAAATCCCTAATTTTCTTTGCAATAGCTCGTTGAGAAAATGTTGTTCTTTAAACTGTTGGACAATTTGCTCACTCATTCGTTAACGAAGTTTGTGAATGACTGAGCATTTCATGGAAGCTGCTTTTATACCCAACGATGGCACCCACCCGTTCCCAATTAGCCTGTTGACCTGTGGGATGTTCCAAATAAGTGTTTGAAGAGCATTCCTCAACGTTCTCAGTCTTTTTTGCCACTTGTCCTAGCTTTTTTGAAACATGTTGCAGGCATGCAATTACAAATGAGCTAATAGTTGCAAAAAATAACAGTGTTTTCCAGTTTGTACGTTAAGTATCTTGTCTTTGCAGTCTATTTAATTGAATATCAGTTGAAAAGGATTTGCAAATCTTTGTATTCTGTTTTTATTCACCATTTACACTACGTGCCAATTTCACTGGTTTTGGGGTTTGTACTTTTATGGAGGGGTTACCAGCAAACTAGTCAGGAGGGATTTTACTCCACCTCAACACGTGTTTTAACGCCTGAAGGTGAAAGTTTGACTCTTCTTCTTTGTTGCCATCTCTGCATGGTCACAGCTAACAATTTGCAGAAAGAACTGTAAGAAAAAAAAAAAAGCCTCTCGGGATGTTATTTGTGGCGTCCGTGTATGAACATGTTTGTGCGCTCCTTACAGGGCTTGTGTGTGTGTGTGTGTCCGTCCAGGCCCTTCACATTCCAGGAAATACCAACATAAACTGTTAGTTGTTATCCATGAATGCCTCCGAGGATGTGAAACTGCTGCCAACTCGCTCTCGAAAGCCATGAAATGTCTTCGGATGAAACGATTGTGTTCACATTCTGTCATGGTGACTACAGACCGAGACTATGACAAAGACTGGGTTCCGGGAGCAAAGTCGTTTCAAATGACACCGTTCTTATGCACTTTTAGTTCAAAACAAACTTTTTGTCAATTATTTCCACATATTCAGCATTTATGTCCCTACAAACAAAACGGAAATAACTATCGTTTTTATAACAGCTTTTTGGAGCCTGAGAGCGCTAACATCCAAGTAGAAGTGTAGCATTTTCATGTTGGTGTTAAAGGCCTACTGAAATGAGATTTTCTTATACAAACGGGGATAGCAGGTCCATTCTATGTGTCATACTTGATCATTTCGCGATATTGCCATATTTTTGCTGAAAGGATTTAGTAGAGAACATCCACGATAAAGTTTGCAACTTTTGGTGGCTAATAGAAAAGCCCTGCCTGTACCGTAAGTAGCAGACGATGACGTCACCGGTGTGACAGCTCCTCACATTCTCACATTGTTTATAATGTGAGCCTCCAGCATCAAGAGCTATTCGGACCGAGAAAGCGACAATTTCCCCATTAATTTGAGCGAGGGTGAAAGATTCGTGGATAGTGAAGGACTAGAAAAGAAAAAAAAAGTAAAAAAAAAAAAACGATTGCATTGGGAGCGATTCAGATGTTTTTAGACACATTTACTAGGATAATTCTTGGAAATCCCCTTATCTTTCTATTGTGTTGCTAGTGTTTTAGTGAGTTAAATAGTACCTGATAGTCGGAGGGGTGTGTTGACGCCAGTCTCTGAGGGAAGTCACGGCAGCTGCATGGACGGCGCAAGCTCCGCTGATCGGTTGGGGACATCTCTACGCTGCTGATCCTTCCTCCGCTTGGGATGGTTTCCTGTGGACGGGACTCTCGCTGCTGTCTTGGATCCGCTTTGAACTGAACTCTCGCGGCTGTGTTGGAGCCACTATGGATTGAACTTTCACAGTATCATGTTAGACCCGCTCGACATCCATTGCTTTCGGTCCGCTAGAGGGGGGGGGTTGCCCACATCTGAGGTCCTCTCCAAGGTTTCTCATAGTCAGCATTGTCACTGGCGTCCCACTGGTTGTGAGTTTTCCTTGCCCTTTTGTGGGTTCTTCCGAGGATGTCGTAGTCGTAATGATTTGTGCAGTCCTTTGAGACATTTGTGATTTGGGGCTATATAAATAAACATTGATTGATTGATTGATTGATTGATCTCCGGCAAGAGGCGACTTTTTACCACAATTTTTTCACCGAAACCTGCCGGTTGACGAGTGTTCGGGATCCATGTTCGCTTGACAGTTCTGATCCATAGTAAAGCTTCACCTCCGGGAATTTTAAACAAGGAAACACCGTGTGTTTGTGTGGCTAAAGGCTAAAAGCTTCCCACCTCCATCTTTCTACTTTGATTTCTCCGTTATTAATTGAACAAATTGCAAAAGATTCAGCAACACAGATGTCCAAAATACTGTGTAATTATGCGATGAAAAGAGACGACTTTTAGCCGTAAGTGGTGCTGGCTATTATGTCCCCTCCAACCAATAACGTCACACGTATGCGTCATCATTCCGCGACGTTTTCAACAGGAAACGCCGCGGGAAATTTAAAATTGCAATTTAGTAAACTAAAAAGGCCTTAAAGTATTCAATGTTTTGGGACCAGAGTTTGTCACAAGCTAAGCGACAAATGCGGCCCACAGCAATTAAAATCAGAAATACTTTATTAATCCCCGAGAGGAAATTGAGATTTTCAACACAATCCCATTCAAGATCAGACAAACATTACAGGGAGACAGAACAGGATCGCTGACGGGTCTGCCAACTTCCAGCGCCCCTTACAAAAGAGGTTAGAAACAGGTAAACGCTGGGTAGGAGGGGGAGAAATCAAATACAAATCAGCCTAAGCCTAGGCTCCCTGGAAAGGGGTCCAGACTAGGCCAAGGGGAAAAACACCTCATAGGCATAGCACACATAAACATGTTTGTAAGAGGTAAACATCAAAGGACATTAAAGGCCTACTGAAACCCACTACTAGCGACCACGCAGTCTGATAGTTTATATATCAATGATGAAATATTAACATTGCAACACATGCCAATACGGCCGGTTTAGTTTACTAAATTGCAATTTTTTTAATTTTCCGCAAGGTATCCTGTTGAAAACGTCGCGGAATTATGACGCTTATGTTGACGCGTGCTTGTGACGTCATTGGTTGGAGCGGACATTTTAGCCCAGCACCACTCACGGCTAAAAGTCGTCTCTTTTCATCGCATAATTACACAGTATTTTGGACATCTGTGTTGCTGAATCTTTTGCAATTTGTTCAATTAATAATGGAGACTATAAAGAAGAATGCTATTAGTGGAAAGCTGTGGATTGCAGCTGTCTTTGGCGACCAAAACACAGCTGGTGTTTCTTTGTTTGTTGTGAAGCTTTAATATGGAACAGAGCGGTCAAGCGAAAATGTTTCTTTACCACATGTCAACCAGCAAGTTTTTGGATGAGAAAATTGTAATATTGAGTCTGTTCTTACCGGAATCTTGAGCGGAGTTTGCGTCCTCCCGCAGCAGCTGTCAAAAAGGCAGCTGTGACTTTCTTGGCTCCTCCATATGGCTTCCCTCAGAGACACTGGCGGTCACAGAAGCCCTCCGACTTTCAGGTATGACTTTATAATCTCACTAAAACACTAGTACCACAATAAGCAGATAAGGAATTTTCTGGAAATATCCTAGTAAATGTGTCTAATAACATCTGAATCGCTCCCACTGCCGTCGCCTTTTTTTCTTTTTTCTAGTGCTTCACTCTAACTTTCATCATCCACAAATCTTTCATCCTTGCTCAAATTAATGGGGAAATCGTCGCTTTGTCGGTCCGAATTGCTCTTGCTGCAGGTGGCTCACATTATAAACAATGTGAGGAGCCCTACAACCCGTGACGTCACACACACATCGTCTGTGACTTCCGGTACAGGCAAGGCTTTTTTAGTAGCGACCAAAAGTTACGAACTTTATCATGAATGTTCTGTACTAAATCCTTTCAGCAAAAATATGGCAATATCGCAAAATGATCAAGTATGACACATAGAATGGACCTGCTATCCCCGTTTGAATAAGAACATCTCATTTCAGTAGGCCGTTAAAGACATTAAAAGAGCAGAGCTGATGCAACCAGCTGCCACTCCAGCAGTGTCACTTCTACACGCAGCCTCAAAAGTAAAAAAAACACAAAAATAATCAACCATTGCGCACACATGATTGCACCATGCATAGACAAGCAACCAAACAAACACTGTGGGGGCCTCTGTGATGTTCCACGCCCTTATCTGCTGGGGAAGGGGGAGCAGACCCAACAAAGCAACCGAGAGAGCCGACTCCACCCTCGGCCAATGTTGTTACTTTTTGTACGTTAGTTGCGCACATTTGTCACGCAAAGTAAATCATCCAATTTATAATTCTTAACATACATGCCAACTAGGACAGTTTGATCCGATCGCTGAAAACGGTTGTTCTTCTAAACCAGAGGTGTCCAAAGTGCGGCCCGGGGGCCATTTGCGGCCCGCAGTTAATAGTTTACCGGCCCGCCACACGTTCTGCAAAAATTGCGAAATTGATAGTATTGCAAAAATAAATTAAAAAAAACATTAAAAAAAAGTGGAATGAGGTGAAATCTAATGAGAAAAAGTGGCAATGTTGACACAAAGCTGCCATGCAGGCATTGTTTTTCCCTTTTGTCTATATTTTCTTTTTTTCCATTGCTCAAAAAAAAGGACAAAAAAAATCTGTTATAATGAATTATTACTTAAAAAAATATCACTTTCAAATGTTTTATGTGGAAAAAATATTGCATATGTTGTGTGGTTGCCATATAAAAACATCAAAGTTTTGACAAAAGAGCATAAAACAAACAATAGTTCAAACTTAAAATCGACAGATATATTGGAAGTTTATCTTGAAATTTAAGTGTTAAAAGTAAAAAAAAACTAATAAAAATGCATCACTTTATGAGTGGGGAACATTTCGGATCTCAAATATATTTAGTAGGATTTTATCAAACTTTTCACTGTGATTACTCTAAAATATTAAATAATTAAAATCAATGGTGTCCTGCATTATTGATCTTTGAGGGTTTTAATTGCTAAATAAAGGAACTCTCCTGAAGGAATAAAAAAAGTACTATCTATCTAAATACTACATATTTCAGTTTTACTATAAAAAACAAAGTTGTTCTTTGACAGAAAAGGCATAAAACCTTATTTGTTTTACTTTATATCAACCTCAAGTTGATATAGAGATTTACTGTAAGCATTAAATAAAAAATAATAATAATAATTTGACTTATTTTTAACATTTTAGTGACTGAGACCCTCTATGCTCCCCAGGAGCCCTAAGGATTAAAAAAAAAAAAATCCATATATTTTTTTATGGTTTGAAAATGATAAATATCAAAATGGCCCCCGCATGCTTAAATTTTTCCGTGTGCGGCCCTCTGTGGAAAAAGTTTGGACACCCCTGTTCTAAATGAAATCGCGTTCAAAACAACAATGCTTTGGTTCTTGTTGTTTGCTAACATTTTTAATGCAACATGAACTTTTGTTTAGGGCTGCAATGATTAATTCAATAGGAAATACTATTTTTATTATTTTATTAGTGGGGATAGGTTGATTGGCAACTATAAATTGGCCCCCCAAGTGTGTGAATGTGAGTGTGAAAGTTCTCTGTCTATCTGTGTTGGCCCTGTGATGGGGTAGCGACTTGTCCAGGGTGTACACCGCCTTCCGCCCGAATAAAGCTGAGATCGGCTCCGGCGACCCAGAAAGGGACAAGCAGTAGAAAATGGATGGATGGACATTTTTGTATTTGTATTCTCTTGCTTCTATTAATCGTTTGATGACTGTAACTAATAAAAAACGTAAACATTTTGGACGGCATAGAGTACCCAGAACTTTAAATACGCTGACATGTTTTTTTTTCTGTTTTTTTTTTAACGGTTTCCGCAATAGAGCACACATGAGTGCAGTGGTTTGTGGTTGCCATGATATCTGTGTGGCGGTGAACAGCGGATTTTTTAAAACTTTTTTTTATTAATGCACACGTTAAAATTGCAATTTTATTGTGCATAATGTGCATTTATTACAGGAAAAAAAGAATAAATGTCATAGCAAGCAGAAAAAGCCTTGTCTATATTTTCCCTGAAATACGCATTTAGGCTATACAGCTGGGATGTCAAACTCATTTTTAGATCACGGCCCACATGGTGAGAAATGTACTCCCAAGTGGGCCAGACTGGTAAAATCACGGCACGATAACTTAAAAAATAAAGGCAACTTCAGATTGTTTTCTTTGTTTAAAAATAGAACAATCACATTCTGAAAATGTTCAAATCATATTTTTTTTGTTTTGTTTTGTTTACGATGTAATATTTGTAGTTGTTTATACTTTATGAATAAATTATGTGATTAATGTTCATCAGTCAACTCATTGGTGTTCATTTTCAATCTATCAAGATAAAAAAATACTATCAAAATGAAATTACAGGATGTTATTTTTTAAGGGTGTGGGAAAAAATCGATTCGAATATGAATCGCGATTCTCCCATTGTGCGATTCAGAATCAATTCTCATTTTTGAAAAAATAGATTTTTTTTTTCATATCAATCCAAACAATAAACAGCAATACCATTACAATGCAATCCAATTCCAAAACCAAACCTGACCCAGCAACACTCAGAACTGCAATAAACAGAGCAATTGAGAGGAGACACAGAACAAACCAAAAGTAGTGAAACAAAAATGAATATTATCAACAACAGTATCAATATTAGTTATAATTTCAGCATAGCAGTGATTAAAAATCCCTTATTGAAATTATCATTAGACATTTATAAAAATAAAAAAGAAGAACAATGGCTTACACTTGCATCGCATCTCATAAGCTTGACAACACACTGTGTCCAATGTTTTCACAAAGATAAAATAAGTCATATTTTTGGTTTGCTAAATAGTTAAAACAAATTTACATTATTGCGATCAGTTGATAAAACATTGTCCTCTACAATTATAAAAGCTTTTTACAAAAATTTACTACTCTGCTTGCATGTCAGCAGACTGGGGTAGATCCTGCTGAAATCCTATGTATTGAATGAATACAGAATCGTTTTGAATTGGAAAAATATCGTTTTTGAATCGAGAATCGTGTTGAATTGAAAAGAAATCGATTTTGAATAGAATCATAACCCAAAGAATCGATATTGAATCGAATCGTGGGACACCCAAAGATTCGCAGCCATATTATTTATGTAGTTTGCTCATTTTCCTCGACTAGTGCACCAAAATGTGGTTTATTATTTTTACATATGTAGAATAATTAACAATGATACAAAGAATTGCTATTGTGACATCTGGTGGACACATTTAGAGCTGCAGTTTATTTCTTTAAAAAATGTTGGCTAATTTTTACAGTTAAAAACTCATCTCGAAGGCTAGATAAAACCTGTTTGCGGGCCGTACGTTTGACACCCTTGCTATAAAGCTTGAACTGAACTCTCGCGGCTGTGTTGGAGCCACTATGGATTGAACTTTCACAGTATCATGTTAGACCCGCTCGACATCCATTGCTTTCGGTCCCCTAGAGGGTGGAGGGTTGCCCACATCTGAGGTCCTCTCCAAGGTTTCTCATAGTCAGCATTGTCACTGGCGTCCCACTGGATGTGAATTCTCCCTGCCCACTGGGTGTGAGTTTTCCTTGCCCTCGTAATGATTTGTGCAGTCCTTTGAGACATTTGTGATTTGGGGCTATATAAATAAACATTGATTGATTGATTGATATATTCTATTAGGTGCATAAACTAAATGATAGATTGCTCGATTTACTAAAATAATTGATCGCTGCTGCCCTACTTTGCCCGATGCCACGGTGACTAGCGGAGTCACAATGCTTGCAAATTTCCATTTTTAAACGTGCACATTCGTCAATGCAGGGTATTTGAAGAATGGTTTTGGATGAAAATCTGCAATCTTATGGAAAAAATAGAACAAGTATGACTAAAAAATTGTAAGGCTACCCGCTGGCGTGGCATTGCATAGTCGTGTTTTTGCAGGTCCTTTCAAGTTTTCATCAGTCATGTAAACCAATCCTTAGTTTCACTTGAAACAGTTCATAATATCCTTTTCAATAATGACACTTTCATGACGTTGTTGGGCCACTATGGCATTGTGAGCTTGTCTCGCATGTCATAGTGTGAAAAGCTTTGACTGGCGCTTTTGTTTGGCGCCATTGTGCTCGTCCCCATGAGCCAGCGCTGTGGAAATGGCGTTGTACAAACCTGCTGGTTAATGGTAAACCACTCTGTTGATTTACGTAATCATTGATTGTTTAACGCTCAGCTGTTTGGTAGCTTCAGACTGGCAGCTTGCTCGCTCTGTAATTATGGCACTTAAAAACAGGATTCTTCGTACCCCGTAATTTCCCCTCGCATACCTTCCACCGTAAAAAGGAATGCATGCAGTTTTTTTTTTTGCACCAGTCTGTCAAGATGGAGCCTCCGCATCTGGCCGGCCTCTTTCGAGACTGACCCAGTGTCTTCCTATGGTAATGAATGCATGGACACACATGGAGCAGCAGATCCGTGAGTTCATTATAAAGTGTCGATGGAGATAGGAGTGGTGTTTGTTTGCTTGGTCTTGTTTACACAGGAAGGGCAGAAGGCGGAGTAGATTTCCGGCGATGGGATAGCAGGCGTCGGTCGGTCATTTTCCCCCTGCCCTTCCTGTGAACGTAACCCTTCCACTCTTCGACACGGGGGACATTATATCCAACCAGGCTTGGAAAAGAGAAGTAGCCAAGAAAGTCTGCGTGATGCTGAGAAACATATTCTTGAGCCAAAATATCATTGAAAGAATACTGTATTGGTTAAGACGTCAGAGTTAGTCATAGATGCCTCATAATGGATATGAACAGCATTGACATTTATGAAAAACATGTATGCTTTGCCTTTGGCAAAAATGACTTCAAAGTACTACTTGTTCAACTGGAATTCCAATCGTGACAAACCAGTATCCATATGTGTGAACATGAACCACAGATACTCACTTATGGTTTAGAAATTTTGAACTAGTTATGTGTGATTTGTTTTCAAGCCAATACAGATAACTTCCTGCTCCACAAGACATAACAAGATACCGATAACCGATCACATTAGAGATGCGCGGATAGGCAATTATATCATTCGAATCTGCATCTCCAAAGTCGTCATCCACCCGCCCTCCACCTGAACCAACATTTTATTAGGACCGTACCCGCCCGCCAACCGCCCGCTGAAACACATCAAAGGTTGTCCGCCTTTACCACTCACGGAGCTATTTAAACCTTTTTCACAGAGTAACGATGACAATTGGAGCCGCTAACGTTCCCGCGACTATCCAATAGCGTTCATCCTGATTACAAGAATATAGGCGTGCTTTGAAGCCATTGTCTTAGACACCTTCAACAACATGTACGAACCGATTGTTGGTCCGGCAACATGTTGTGTGCAGCTTCCGCAATTACACGTACAAGATTGAAAGGCATACTGGGTGATACAGAGTACACTGATGGTTGTGATATATGTTTACCTGTATGTCATCTTTTTTGTAAGGGGCGCTGGAAGCCGGCAGACCCGTCAGCGATCCTGTTCTGTCTCCCTGTAATGTTTGTCTGATCTTGAATGGGATTGTGCTGAAAATTGTAATTTTCCTGAAGGAACTCTCCTGACGGAATAAATAAAGTACTATGTAATCTAATAAACAACTTTAACACTTACTAATATGCGCCACGCTGTGAAGTCACACCCAACAAGATTGACAAACACATTTCGGGAGAACATCCTCACAGTAACACAAGATAAACGCAACACAACAAATACCCATAATCCTTTGTATTCATGACATTTCCTGAATATATTTTACACCCCCGCGCCCCCAACCCCGCCCACCTTACCGACGCACGGGGGTGGGGGGTTTGCTGCTGGGGGTGTATAAAATATTCAGGAAGTGTCATGAATACAAAGGATTATAGGTATTTTTTGTGTTGCGTTTATTTTGTGTTACTGTGAGGATGTTCTCCCGAAATGTGTTTGTCGTTCTTAATTGGTGTGGCTTCACAGCGTGGTGCATATTACTAAGAGTGTAAACAATTATTTATATCACAACTATTAGTGTACTCTGTGTCACCCAGTATGCCTTGCAGTCGTGTGCGTGTTGCTGCGGAAGCCACACACAACATGATGCGGGACCGACAAGCAGATCGTACATGTTGTAGTAGGTGACAAAGCCAATGGCTTCATAGCACGCCCTAATACATATTATCAGGGTGACTACCGGCAGTCATTCAGGAGAATAATAGCGTCTCTTATAGTCTTCTTCGCTTTATGACACGGGTCTTAAATGGCACTTTGAATGGCAAAGGATACCGACCACAGAACCATGCATATCAAATATTTCCATATAGTTCAACCGCCACCTGCCCGAATCTAATTAAAATCTATTTGTTCGTCATGTCAACCGCCCGACCCGCGGTTTGTCCGCGCACTCCGCGGATGAGACCGCAAACCGCGCATCTCTAGATAGCATACATTATTCAGTATTTTTAAATTGTAGATTTAACTGTAGTTTGTGCAGAACTGGAGGTTCGAAAGACTCAAAGGTTAAGATTTGTCCTAACCATAAGGCCAGTAGTACTGAGGTAGAGCTAACATCACATGCAGTCGTGGTCAAAAGTTTACATACACTTGGGAAGGACATAATCTCATGGCTGTCTTGAGTTTTCAATGATTTCTACAACTCTTATTTTTGTTGGTGTTCTGGGATTAAAGGCCTCACCTTTTCTCCTCCAAACATATTGCTGGGTATCGTGGCCAAACTGCTCAATGTTTGTTTTATCTGACATCCCAGAGCAGGGGTGTCAAACTCAAATACAGAGTGGGCCAAAATTTAAAACTGAACAAAGCCGCGGGGCCAAGGTTGAAAAATTAACCTTTTAATAGGGACCCAAACATGTTTTGCATTGAACATTGAACAAGCAAGGCTTATATATCTTTATAGTGACATGCATAATCGAGTTTCAAATAATAATAATTCAAAATATCAATGGCATATCAAATACAATTTTAATCGAAATTTAATGCCTCTTTTCTATTTCTAGCCTTTTCAGGTAAATATCAAAATAAACTTTTCCCACAGGCTAATAATACATTTGAAAATAAAATAACAATGAATGAATCAAACATTCAAGCCTTGAAGTAGCAAGAGAAAGTTCATGAACAAAAATGTTAATTATTGCTCAATTTGCTACACTGATTTGCTTCAACAATGAATATGGAACAAGCAACGCTTATATAGCTTAACAGTGCAAATCCAACTTTCAAAAAAACAAATAAAAAAACAGTAATGGTATATTAAACTATTTAAATAAAAAATGTAATGCTTCTTTTGTATTTGCAGCCTTCGAAGGTAAATATCAACATTAACTTTTTCCACAGGCTAATAAATTTGGTTTGGTGGTAGCGGGGGTTGTATATTGTAGCGTTCCGGAAGAGTTAGTGCTGCAAGGGCTTCTGGGTATTTCTTCTGTTGTGTTACGGTGCGAATGTTCTCCCAAAATGTGTTTGTCGTTCTTGTTAGGTGTGGGTTCACAGTGTGGCGCATATTTGTAACAGTGTTAAAGTTGTTTGTACCTCCACCCTCAGTGTGATCTGTATGGCTGTTGAGCAAGTATGCCTTGCGTTCACCTTGTGTGTACCACCCGCGTATGTTATGGGGCTTGGCTGGCACGCTGTTTATATGGAGGAAAAGTGGATGTGACGACAGGTTGTAGAGAACGCTAAAGGCAGTGGTTTTGAGGCACGCCCCCAATATTTTTGTCCGGGTGGATATCAGGATAATGTTTGCCCCAGGAGATTTTCGGGAGGGGCTTTGAACTTCGGGAGTCTCCCAGGAAAATCGGGAAGGTTGGCAAGTATGAGTGAATGAACCGCTGCCTTGTAATACTGGCGGGCCAGCTCTAATGTTAATTTGATATTGCCTCAAGGGCCAAATGAAAGTACACGGCGGGCCATATTTTGGCCCGCGGGCCAGAGTTTGACACCCATGTTCTAGAGGAAAGTTCTGTGGTCAGATGAAACAAAAATTGAGCTGTTTGGCCACAATACCAAGCAATATGTTTGGAAAAAAAAAGGTGAGGCCTTTAATCCCAGGAGCACTATGTCTAAAGTCAAGCATGGTGGTGGTGGTATTATGCTCTGGGCTTGTTTTGCTGCCAATGGAACTGGTGCTTTACATAGAGTAAATGGGACAATAAAAAAGGAGTATTACATTCAATTTTTTCAGGAAAACCTAAAATCATCAGCCCGGAGATTGGGTCTTGGGCGCAGTTGGGTGTTCCAACAGGACAACGACCCCAAAAACATGTCAAAAGTGGTAAACGAATGGCTAAATCAGGCTGGAATTAAGTTTTTAGAATAGCCTTCCCAAAGTCCTGACCTAGATAGATAGATAGTACTTTATTGATTCCTTCAGGAGAGTTAATGCTGAAGAAACAAGTCTATTTCAGAAAATCAACAAATTTAGCTGAACTCCACCATTTTGTCAAGAGGAGTGGTCAAACACTAAACTAGAAGCTTGCCAGAAGCTTGTGGATGGCTACCAAAAGTGCCCTTTTAAAGTGAAACTTGGCAAGGGAGATGTATGTGCTCTAATCGCTCTATCAGGAAAAAATAAGAGTTGGTGAAATTATTAGAAACTCAAGACAGCCATGACATTATCTTCTTTACAAGTGTAAAGACCACGACTGTACATACAATAGATCAATAGTGAAGCTTATGTCATCCAACCATCCATTTTTCTACCGCTTTTCCCTCCTGGAGTTGCCGGTGGGCTGGAGCCCATCCCAGCTGTACTACGGCGGAACTGCAGAGTACACCCTGGACAAGTCATCAGCTCATCGCATGGCCAACACAAATAGACAAACAACAATCACACTCACATTCACACACGAGGGCCAATCAGCCTATCCTCAAGTGCATGTGTTTTGTTGGTGGGAGAAAGCCGGAGTACCCGTAGAGAACCTACGCAGTCACGGGGACAACATTCAAACTCCACACTGAAAGACCGCGAGCCCAGGAACCACACCCAGGACCGTCTCGCTGTGAGGCATGAGCAATAACCACTCCCTCATCGTGCTGCCCAAGCTTATGTCATGATTTGCATTAAAAGGGAACATTATCACAATTTCAGAAGGGTTAAAACCAATAAAAATCAGTTCCGAATGGCTTATTTTATTTTTCGAAGTTTTTACAAATGTGTCACCCATCATGGAATATCCCGAAAAAAGGCTTTAAAGTGCCTGATTTTCGCTATCTGTAAATTCACCGTCCATTTTCCTGTGACGTCATATATTGATGCCAACATGGCAGATAGCACAGCAAGATATAGCGGCATTAGCTCGGATTCAGACCCGGACTTCAGCGACTTAAGCAATTAAACAGATTACGCATGTATTGAAACGGATGGTTGGAGTATGGAGGCAGATGGCGAAAACAAAATTGAAGAAGAAACTGAAGCTATTGAGCAAATAGCTATTGAAGCTATTCTGCAATCGCCTTCTAACCAACGATTGAGTGTCGCAGGATATCCATACATCTCTGTGCCATGTCTGTCGTAACATCGCCGGTAAAATGTGCTGACCAAACGAGGGACTTTCGCATCTTTTGACACTGGAGCAACTTAAATCCGTCAATTGGTAAGTGTTTGTTTGGCATTAAATGTGGGTGGAAGGAAAGGCTGGATGCAAATGTACATACAGCTAGCCTAAATAGCATGTTAGCATCGATTAGCTGGCAGTCATGCCGCAACCAAATATGTCTGATTAGCACATAAGTCAATAACATCAACAAAACTCACCTCTGTGATTTCGTTGACTTTATCGTTGGAAAAGCATCTGCTTCGAGTGTCGCAGGATAACCATACATCTCTGTGCTATGTCTGTCGTAGCATCGCTGGTAAAATGTGCAAACCAAACGAGGGACTTTCGCATCTTTTGACACCGGTGCAACTTGACTCAGTCGATTGGTATGTGTTTGTTTGGCATTAAATGTGGGTGGACGGAAAGGCCCGATGCAAATATAGCTACAAATGAGGCATAACGATGCAATATGTACATACAGCCAGCCTAAATAGTATGTTAGCATCAATTAGCATGCCGTGCTAATCGATGCACACGCCACGTAAATCAACTTGAATCCGTCCCTGATCGTGTTGTTACACCCTCCGAAAACACACCGACGAGGCATGATGTCTCCAAGGTACGGAAAACAGTCGAAAAAACGGAAAATAACAGAGCTGATTTGACTTGTGTGTGTAATGTGTTTGAGAAAATGGCGGATTGATTACCTATGATTGATCACCTATTATTCGCTTCAAGAGCGAATAATAGAAAGGCCTTTAATTCGCCAAAATTCACCCATTTAGAGTTCGGAAATGAGTTAAAAAAATATTTGGTCTTTTTTTCTGCAACATCAAGGTATATATAGACGCTTACATAGGTTTGGTGATAATGTTCCCCTTTAATCAGTGTGTTCAGAGGTGTATCAATCACGTCGAATTTTCTAGCCAACATACAACCAAAAAGTAGCAATGGCTCAGAAGTGTAAATCCTGGCCCCAGGTGGTCTGCTGCCCACTGGGTCCAATGTCTTGAGCGATGGTAGGGGGCGGGGTCTTATGCATCTCTGATATCCCAGCTGTCACTGGTTCGGGTGTATAGTGGTATCTATGGGCTTTTGGCACTGACGTCTTGCTGCCGGAGGAAGCAATCCACTGTGTCTGGATGCTTTCCTGTCACATCTTGGTGTCCATGGTTGACAGTTCAGCCTGTTGGGGCGAACACACGCAAGTTGGCTGTGGGAAACAAATTAAGGAGAGTGGCTTGGCTTCCATGGCCACCCCAGTGGTGAAATCCGAGACTTGCTAAGTTTTCTAGCGCCATCATTTAATTTCCTATGAGGAAAGTGTAGATCTCATTAGCTCTACGGTCGTCTGTGGCAGGCTTTTTTGCATTTTTCCAATCCATTGGTGGTGGAGATGGTTGGAGCTGACTGTGTTCTGCTTCTTCGTTGGCGTAGACATCTTCAATTGATTATTTGGGGTTCATTTCCGGTACAGTAAGAAAACAACAAAATATACATTTTTTTGGTTATTTATTTACCAAATTTGTGAACAATGGTTTTATCCTTTTAACATTGGGAACACTGTAATAATTCTGCCCACCTTATTCAACATCAAAGTAAAATGACAAAACTTTTCTTCTACATATGAAAAGTGCACATTAAACAGTTTCAAGTCAACTCTTCATGCTTAATTTATTACAGCATTTGGGAAGCCTGTAGTTAATTTTTATTATATAAATGTTATATTTTTATCAACGTGTGATAGCAGGGACCCTGCCATTCAAAGCTTTTCTGTCCGTAACACACACACACACACACCGCAAAATGAGCTAACGTTACGCTAAAAGCTAATTGAAGTGAATTGAAGTGAATTATATTTATATAGCGCTTTTCTCTAGTGACTCAAAGCGCTTTACATAGTGAAACCCAATATCTAAGTTACATTTAAACCAGTGTGGGTGGCACTGGGAGTAGGTGGGTAAAGTGTCTTGCCCAACGGCAGTGACTAGTTTATTTAGTTTATTAAGGATCCCCATTAGTCTACAGGATGGCGGAAGCGGGAATCGAACCTGCAACCCTCAAGTTGCTGGCACGGCCGCTCTACCAACCGAACTATGCCACCCCTTTAATTATTATATTTCACCTCAAGCCAGAACTGCGAGCGAGCTGAGCTGAAGCTTAAGTTTCTAGAAGGTCAACGGGCTCATAGTGATGTTAGTAGTAGTTGACTGGGAGGTGTTTATTATCATTTGGGGAGAGTACGCTGCCTTATGCTCACCTGCTAAACACCTATCTGCTCGACGCTGAAGCATTTACTACATGCGCTCTGAATACGCACTGCTGATTGGCTGTTACCGCTATAAATGTAACCAATCAGATGGTTGTGTGGGTGAGACAATGCTGCTGAGACAGAGGCAGAAGAAGCAAAGCAGCTTGTTAAGACTTTAGCTTAGAAACTTGTTCGGTACACTCCCGTACCGAAACGGTTCAACACAAGTACACGTACCATTAAACACCTACTACTCGGACAGTTTGCACACTGTTTGCTGCCATATTGGATTGGTTGACCACCACTTTGTTCACTGGAAGTAAATATCTCATAAAAAGTGACTGAAATACAACCTGTTATGTTATGATCTTCTAGGCAAGGGCATTACATAATCATGTCTATATCACCTGCCATCTGTTCAGTCTAACACAAATCATTATCCCAATCAATGCTGGACTCCCATAAGCATAAAAGGCACGTCTTTTTGTACATAAGTGGAGTGCGGGTCTTCTTCTGACACGTATTAGAAAAGTGTAGGTCAGGCAGGGAGCTGGTAGAGTGTCTGGAGTCTGTGAGGCTGTAAATGTAGCACAGACAAGTCATCTCCTCGCAGGTCATCACAGGTCAGCTGCCATACTTTGGTGCTGACTGGCTGCAGGCCTGCCCTCAGTCAAAAAGCTTTAAAGCCTTTCTTTCTACTTGCTCTCGCAATGTGTCCACTTCAGCACTGATCTAAAAGCTCAGTCATGAAGGCTCAAATTCAGGCATCTTTGGGTTAAACTAATCATCTCCAAACAGAACGTACTGCTCTGCGAGGTGAACAAAGGTCACATCACAGCGGATCGCCAGGTATGACTGTGGATAAAACACTTTTTTGTGAGAAATAGGGCTCAAAGATTTACTTTTTTTTTTTTTTTAAATGACTACTTATTTTCATTTAGTCCATATTTAACTGATCCTGGTACAATTTGGAATGGTAGGCTGTCGCCTGGTTTGGGTTTTTCTCTGCATAAATATCATGACTTTACAGATAGGGCCCAGTACCCCCGCGACCCCGAACGGGACAAGCGGTAGGAAATGGATGGATGTACATTACATTTGTGGCGCCCCCTATTGGTTGTGCTCGGAATGCTTTGGAAGACCTGTTACTATTCCGAATCGGCTTTATTGGCCAAGTAGGTTTAACACACACACGCATACTTGCCAACCTTGAGACCTCCGATTTCGGGAGACGGTGGGCGGCGGTGGAGCCGGAGGCGTGGTCGGGGGCGTGGTTAAGAGTGGAGGAGTATATTTACATCTACAATTCACCAACTCGAGTATTTCAAATACAGGGTTTCCCACACATTCATTTATTTGTGGCGGTCCGCCACGAAAGAATTACGGCCGCCACAATTTTTTATTTATTTATTTATTTTTTCGGCTTTTGTCTCGCTCAACCGCTCATAAAAGCAATATTAGCGACCAAAAGTTGTGAACTTTATCGTCGATGTTCTCTACTAAATCTTTTCAGCAAAAATATGGCAATATCGCGAAATGATCAAGTATGACACATAGAATGGACCTGCTATCCCCGTTTAAATAAGAACATCTAATTTCAGAAGGCCTAAACATGTTAAATTATTGGTGTTGTTTACTGGCGTCTTATTGCAGTCGATGCATATTTATGTGTGACTGCCATGTACTGGTCACACTTATTATTACACCATCAACCAAATAAAATAGCTTTGAGGTTGGCAAGCACAACCAAAATGATTTTGTACATTAGGCCAGTAGTCCCCAACCTTTTTGTATCAGCGGACCGGTCAACGCTTAATAATTTGTCCCGCGGCCCGGGGGGAAAGAATGGGGGATCTTTTTTTTTTTTTTTTTTTTTTTTTTTATTTATTTGTCATGAAAAAGGGACGTTTTTGTCATGGGCTTCACGGTGGCAGAGGGGTTAGTGCGTCTGCCTCACAATACGAAGTTCCTGCAGTTCTGGGTTCAAATCCAGGCTCGGGATCTTTCTGTGTGGAGTTTGCATGTTCTCCCCGTGAATGCGTGGGTTCCCTCTGGGTACTCCGGCTTCCTCCCACTTCCAAAAGACATGCACCTGGGGATAGGTTGATTGGCAACACTAAAATTGGCTCTAGTGTGTGAATGTGAGTGTGAATGTTGTCTGTCTATCTGTGTTGGCCCTGCGATGAGATGGCGACTTGTCCAGGGTGTACCCTGCCTTCCGCCCGATTGTAGCTGACATAGGCACCAGCGCCCCCCGTGACCCCGAAAGGGAATAAGCGGTAGAAAATGGATGGATGGATTTGTCATGAAAAAGGGAGGTTTTTGTGGTTTGTGCACTAATTGTAAGTGTATATTGTGTTTTTTATGTTGATTTTAATAAAAAAAAAAAAAAATTTTATTTTTATTTTTTTTTTTTAATTAAAAATTAATTAAAAAAAAATCTGCGGCCCGGTGGTTGGGGACCACTGCATTAGGCGCACCGGTTTAGACGCACTGTCGATTTTTGAGAAAATGAAAGGATCTTAAGCGCGCCTTATCGTCTGAAAAATACATTTTGCAGAATACATTAAGCTGTGAGAAAATTCAAGTCAGCATGACAAATGGAGTTCAATAACAGCGCCACCATGTGGTGTGTTTAGCAGAAGAAAAAAATCAATCAATCAATGTTTACTTATACAGCCCTAAATCACAAGTGTCTCAAAGGGCTGCACAAACCACTACGACATCCTCGGTAGGCCCACATAAGGACAAGGAAAACTCACACCCAGTGGGACATCGGTGACAATGATGACCCAGTGGAAACTTGCTGTGTTGGATCCGCTTTGGACTGAACTCTCGCGACTGTGTTGGATCCATTATGGATTGAACTTTCACAGTATCATGTTAGACCCGCTCGACATCCAGTCCAAAGCGGATCCAACACAGCAGCGAGCAGCACAGTCAACCCATTAGGGGTGTATGTTAGCCCTTTTTGAATGCAGCAGTGTAGCAGTTGCAGAGTTGTGTGTATTGCCATAGGAAAGTTGTCGTTGCGAATACATTGTGGCTGTCTACTATTTTATGACCATGCATTTGTACTTGAAATGGGACCTATGCTCCATTCTAGCCCCTTGTGTTGATGTTGGGACAACAGAGCCATGAAAAACATGCTCCGCATGACAACAACAAAATTTACGGCGCTTTCCAAATCAGCTTTTTGCTTAAGCAGGAGTGCTGCTGTTGTGAATTCCTTTTTCGATCATCGTGTTCCGTCTTTGCCCAGCGCAGCAGACGTCTGGTTTCCCTGAGAGATAATCTGATTTTCCGAGGCGAGATGAGATCTGTGGGCCCTCTAACCGAGTTTTGTGGCAGATCTGTTTCACAGAGGTGGCAATTTGTCGGCCTAATTATAGCGACACACATTTTTGTGCAGTCGTAGTGGTATAATGGTAGCATGTAACCGGACGACGTCTTGTTTGCGAATGTGTAAGCTAACAAATGGGACGTCTGCGGGTGACCCGCAATCCCTCAAACATGTCATTTCACCCTCGGGTTATCACTTATCCCATCCAGGTCAATGACTTCAAATTGTGCACACACAAAGTCCCGCCCCCACCCTTTCTAAAGGCCGCACAGCGTATTAATCCTCTATAGGGGCAATGCCCTTGAGTGTGTGTTTGCATCTGGTGTGTGTTGGCAGTCAGCCGACCCCTTTTATGCGAGACAGGAAGTCAGACGTTGAATGCAAACGATGCAGGAAGTCAATATTTTTTCTGCAAGTCCTCATCAATTCAAAGTGTTTGGCTCTTTTTATGTAACACACCGAAGCTGTAAAACTTTAATGGGAGCATATTAATTATGAGTGAGCCTTGGGATCGAGGCCAGCCAATGAGCGGCGGAAACTGTCTCAGGTGCACATGCTTAAGTTAATGTCTGATTTATGGCGGCCTGTTTATTGATATCGCTCTGCTCGCCTCACAGACAGTTTGAACAGATTTAGAACACCCTCCATAAAAGCAGGTTAGGTATGTAATTGGTAGTTATGCGTGCATAAAAAGGTGTTACCCAAGGTGCATTCCGTCAAAGAACCCAGCTAAATGCCGGCGGTGTTTGTGTGCATTCAAGACTTAGTCCATCATCACATTATAACTGTCAGTTTATGGTGCCACTTATACCAGTGGTTCTCAAATGGGGGTACGCGTAACCCTGGGGGTACTTGAACGTATGCCAAGGGGTACGTGAGATTTTTTTTAAATATTCTAAAAATAGCAACAATTCAAAAATCCTTTATAAATATATTTATTAAATAATAATTCAACAAAATATGAATGTAAGTTCATAAACTGTGAAAAGAAATGCAACAATGCAAAATTCAGTGTTGACAGCTAGATTTTTTGTGGACATGTTCCATAAATATTGATGTTAAAGATTTTCTTTTTTATGGAATAAATGTTTAGAATTAAATTCATGAATCAAGATGGATCTTTAATACAATCCCCAAAGAGGGCACTTTAAGTTGATGATTACTTCTATGTGTAAAAATATTTATTTGTAATTGAATCACTTGTTTATTTTTCAACAAGTTTTTAGTTATTTTTACCCTTTTTTTCCAAATAGTTCGAGAAAGACCAATACAAATAAGCAATTATTTGCACTGTTATAAAATGTAATAAATCAGAAACTGATGACATAGTGCCGTATTTTACTTCATCTCTTTTTTTTCAACCCAAAATGCTTTGCTCTGATTAGGGCAAGGGGTGTCAAACTCAAATACAGAGTGGGCCAAAATTCTAAACTGAACAAAGCCGCGGGCCAAAGTTAAACAACTTAACCTTTTAATACGGACCCAAACTAGTTTTGCATTGAATATTGAACAAGCAAGGCTTATATAAATTTATAGGTGAGTTGTAGCGGGGGTGTATATTGTGGCGTCCCGTTAGTGCTGCAAGAGGTTCTGGGTATTTGTTCTGTTGTGTTATGGTGCGGATGTTCTCCCGAAATGTGCTTGTCATTCTCGTTTAGTGTTGGTTCACAGTGTGGCGCGTATTTGTAACAGTCTTAAAGTTGTTTATAGGGCCACCCTCAGTGTGACCTGTATGGCTGTTGACCATGCTTGCATTGCATTAGCGTGTGTGTGTGTAAAAGCCACATATATCATGTGACTAGGCCGGCACGCTGTTTCTACGTAGGAAAAGCGGACGTGACGAAAGGTTATAGAGGACGCTTGAGGCAGTGCCTTTAAGACACGCCCCCGATATTGTTGTCCAGGTGGGAATCGGGAGAATGGTTGCCCCCTGTGATTTCCTTGAGGGGCACTGAAATTGGGGAGTCTCCTTGGAAAATCGGGGGGGGGGGGTTAGCAAGTGTGAGTACTAGCAGTGAATGCGGTGTTACAGCGACACCGCCACTGTACTATACCGTCAGGCCAGCTCTAATGTTAATTTGATATTGCCTCAAGGGCCAAATGAAAATTTGAGTTTGACACCCATGGATTAGAAGGTACTTGAATTAAAAAAATGTTCACAGGGGAACACCGCAGAGGCCACCACAGTGTATATGTTTGTTTTAGTTTTTATTCATAGCTGTATGTAGAAGTGGCTGGTTGTATCCGCTGCTTTAATGTCTTTCATGTCCTTTGTGTTCTTTGATGTTTGATGTTTCCCTCTTACATACATGTGAGAGGGATGTGTACTATGGCTATGAGTTGTTGTTTTTTTCCCCTTGGCCTCAGTCTGGACCCCCTCTCCAGGGCCCAGACTTAGACCGATTTTTTTTATTTTATTTTATTTTATTTCAGTCTTCTATTTTTTTCTCCCATTCCCCCCCCACTTGTTTACCTGAATCTCATCTTTTTTGTAAGGGGCGCTGGAAGCCGGCAGACCCGTCAGCAATCCTGTTCTGTCTCCCTGTAATGTTTGTCTGATCTTGAATGGGATTGTGCTGAAAATTGTTATTTTCCTGAACCACTGACTTATACCACTCACTTTTCAATTAAAACAGGGCATTCACTGTGAGAAACGTATTAGTTGGGGATGATTTTGAGTCTGATTGGGCAAAACTGTGGAATGGAGATCTCCCAACCGGTCATGCAACAAGCCAATGTACAGACTTTCTGGCATGTGAGAAATTTGGTTAAACTCGACAAGCATCTTGCAAAACTAGAATCCAACCCAAACTCTGCTTGTATGTTAAATGCATCTTATGTAAGATGTTGGTGTGTGTTCATAATCTATACGCACTTTGCATTGCTTTGTTGTGGCCATTTTGAGTCCATATTGACTGGACTTGAGTGGAATAGTAACAATGCAGTTGTATTGTGTCAACACTTGAGGCTGGAATATTCCGCACTGCGCCACCCCCTCTAAACATTAAGGTCAGGGGTGTCCAAAGTGCGGCCCGGGGGCCATTTGGGGCCCGCAGGTAATTTTTTAACGGCCCCACGGCACATTTTAAAAATACTATGGGAAAAAATGAAAAACATAAAAAGTGGTATAAAAGAGCAAACCGGTGAAATGTAACAAGAACATGTTGCAATGTTTTTTTCTTTAAAAAAAATAAATAGTGAATTATTGACCAATTCAAGGCTCCAATTACGTCACATTAAATATTCCACTTTGAGATATTTTTGGGGGCAAATGTTGGATATTTTGTGTTTGCCATATAAAAACTGAGCTCTTTTTTTTGTTTGTTTTTAAAGAATGGCCTAAAACGAACAAACAAAAAACATAAACAATAAAAAAAACTTATAATTGACGGATAAATCTGAAGTTGATCTCGAGACCATTGTGTTAAAAGTCAACAGTAAAAAAATATATATAATTTATTTTTTAACACTTTAATAATTAGTGTGTTTTGTTTTTTAGTGTCATTGCACAAAAAATAATAGTGAATTAAAATCACTGCTGTTATAAGTTGTTGACCTTTTTTCCGGCTCCAATTATTATATAATATCGAACATTCTACCAAAAAATTTTATTGGGTGAAAATATTGCATATTTTGTGTTTTTTTTCCCCAATAAAAAAACATGGGATAGGTTGATTGGCAACACTAAAAAAAAAAGAAATTGTCCCTAGTGTGTGAATGGTGTCTGTCTATCTGTGTTGGCCCTGCGATGAGGTGGCGACTTGTCCAGGGTGTACCCCGCCTTCCGCCCGATTGTAGCTGAGATAGGCACCAGCGCCCCCCGCCACCCCAAAGGGAATAAGCGGCAGAAAATGGATGGGTTTTCTTTGACAAAAAAGAGCTTACAACTTAAATCTTTAAAAACGTCACATTGACAGATAGACCTTTTGATGATCTAGAGATTTAAAACTTGAATAATAATAATAATACTGAATGATGACACATTTTTAACATTTTATTTTTACCAAAAACCTTTGGGGTCCCTGGGATCAAGCCTGAGTGGAAGCTTAAATGTATATTTTTTATACATATCTTATATATGGGTTTTTAAAATAAATGGCCCCCGCTTGCTTTGATTATTCAGTGTGCGGCCCTCAGTGGAAAAAGTTTGGACACCCCTGATTTAGGTGGAGCTAAGGCTGGGCGATATGGCCTTTTATTAATACCTCGATATTTTTAGGCCATGTCACGATACACCATATATATCTCCATATTTTGCCTTAGCTTTGAATGAACACTTGATGCATATAATCACAGCAGTATGATAATTCTATGTGTCTACATTAAAACATCCTTTTTCATACTTCATTAATATATGGTAATTTTAAACTTTCATGCAGAGAGGGAAATCACAACTAAGTCGATTGACCAAAACTGTATTTCGTCCAATTTCTTGGCACTTTCACATCTTTGGGCCAGTGGTGCAACTTGAATCCCTCCCTGTAAGTGTTGTTACACCCTCCGACAACACACCCACGGAGCATGATGTCTCCAAGGTTCCAAAAAATAGTGGAAAAAACGGGAAATAACAGAGCTGAGACACGGTGTTTGTATTGTGTTTGAGAAAATGGCGGTTTTATTAACTAGGTGATGTCACGTTCTGACGTCATCGCTCCGAGAGCGATAAATAGAAAGGCGTTTAATTCGCCAAAATTCACCCATTTAGAGTTCGGAAATCGGTTAAAAATATATATGGTCTTTTTTATGCAACATCAAGGTATATATTGACGCTTACATAGGACTGGTGATAATGTTCCCCTTTAATGTCCGCCATGTATGTCGCGGACTCAATGTTTAGGTCCAGAGTACATAGTCGCCAAAAACAAATGGACAATGAAGGTGAAGGCAAAAGAGTGAGGAGTGTTCTCAGTCATCTGTGAAACTGATGCACAGATGAGTGGTCCACCCCAGGTCCCGACTTTGAACAGCCAGAGCCTCGTCTGTGGTCACCTAATAACCTCTCCACGCAGGAGAGGTTGGCAGTGCAGAAAAGAGACGGCAGATCAACTAGTCTAAAAGTGGGGTCTATTTAAAGGCTAGTGTATACAAATGAGTTTTTTATGGGACTTAAATGCTTCTACTGAGGTAGAATCTCTAACTGTTATCGGTAGGGCATTCCAAAGTACTGAAGCCCGAATAGAAAACGCACTTTAGCCCTCAGACTTTTGTTGGGCTCTAGGAATCATTAATAAGCAGGAGGTCTTAGAACGCAGATTTCTTGCCGAGACACATGGAACAATACAATCAGCAAGATAGGCTGGAGCGAGACCGTTTAGTGTTTTATACATCAGTAGTAAAACCTTAAAGTCACATCTTAAGTGCACAGGAAGCCGGTGAGACATGACAGTTGCTAATGCCGGAAAGTGTAAAAACAGCAATGGCAGAACACCATGTTGCTGTTTTTGTTTGCGTTTTAAAATGACTGTTCCTGCAAAAATCCACATTAGTGCACTCATACTGTAGCACTGTAACTTCCGTACGGAAGGTTTACACACGAACCGGAAGTGTTTCTACTGGCCTGGCATGCACACTTATGAAGGGAAGTGATGTGAATTATATTTATATAGCGCTTTTTCTCGAGTGGCTCAAAGCGCTTTACATAGTGAAACCCAATATCTAAGTTACATTTAAACCAGTGTGGGTGCACTGGGAGCAGGTGGGTAAGTGAAGTGAATTATATTTATATAGCGCTTTTCTCAAGTGGCTCAAAGCGCTTTACATAATGAAACCCAATATCTAAGTTACATTTAAACCAGTGTGGGTGGCACTGGGAGCAGGTGGGTAAAGTGTCTTGCCCAAGGACACAAAGGCAGTGACTAGAATGACGGAAGCGGGGATCGAACCTGGAACTCTCAAGTTGCTGGTACAGCCACTCTACCTACCAACCGACCTATACTGCGCTTTGTTTCCAGTTTTTTGGGGTTTTTTTTCAGTCCAGTTGTCATTGTAATAAAAATAAATACCCTGAGGATCTGGTTAATGGTAAAAGTCAGATTTCAGCGACCGAGTATAACGAAGAAGACTCTCTGTCGAGCATCTTCAGTGTTTGCAGTCAGCCCGTGAATGTTGCAAAAAAAGTGTGTTTACAAAGTCAATCCTCCCCGCTTTGACCTCGCCTTTCCCACGCCAAATGTTCCCTTCCCACCAGCCCCCCCCCCCCCCCCCCCCCCCCATTCACGTGGACACCCACACATGCATGCATACTCGCATGCAAAATCTATAAATACAACCAGACTGAGAATTTAGCTCACTTGCAGAAAGCCTCTGCTGCTGCTGCTTCAGCTCCAGATCTGTTTTTGATTCGCTGATCAAAAGTGGCCTGTAACAAATCTCAGAATTGTGTCGCAGCATCGGGCTTGATCCGGTCCTGCAGGGGGTGGGAGTAAGTTGCAGGAGTGGAACCAGACTCACAATTAGGACTTTTGTCTCTCCCATCCGTCTTGTTTTCTCCCTGCAGTCTGTTTATACCACCCAGAAGCTGGTTGTGAACTTTCTACCCGCTGTCGCCCTAATCTCCCGTAGGAGAAAAGCAACACATGGAGCTGCAATAATAAACGTGCTACAGTGAGGGTGGAAAAATGTCCCTTTTTACTGTGTTTTGGCAGGAAATGCATCCGGCGTCACGGAAAGTTGACGTAGCATTAATCAAAATCAAATCTTAATTTAGTTATCGTTTCTTCTGCTGCGAGCGAATAAATCAAATTACATAGTCTGGCACAGGAGGAAGCCATGTGTTGCATAATGCGGACGGCGCCTGAGGTCGTCGAACAGGAAACGCTGTCGCTTGCAGGGGGTTTGGGGGGGTAGGTCTCCATGGAAACAAGGCAGGTGAGGGCATTAACAGGAAGTCGAGGCACAGCTGGTTCACATTGGTGACAAAATGCAGACTAAAGGAGATCCTATACAGTGTTTTTGTTGATAGAGCCCAAGTGTGTTGGACATCCGGGTTGATGGCGCTGTGGTGAAAGAAGCTTTAAATAATTGTATATACAGTTTTAAGAGGTCTGACTGCAGTAGTATATCGCCACCCTTTGCACGCATTACTGCTTTGCACACTTTTGGCATTCGAGCACACCTGTGAAGTGAAAACCATGACTACCTCTTGAAGCTCATCGAGAGAATGCCCAGAGTATGCAAAAAAGTAATCAGTGCAAAAGGTGGCTATTTTGAAGAAACTTGAATATAAAACATGTTTTCAGTTATTTCACCTTTTTTTTGGTTAAGTACATAACTCCACATGTGTTCATTCATAGTTTCGAGGCCTTCAGTGACAATCTACAATGTAAATAGTCATGAAAATAAAGAAAACCCATTGGATGAAAAGGTGTGTCCAAACTTTTGGCCTGTACTATATACAAACCCCCGTTTCCATATTAGTTGGGAAATTGTCTTAGAGGTAAATAAAAACAGAATACAATGGTTTGCAGATCCTTTTCAACCCATATTCAATTGAATGCACTACGAAGACAAGATATTTGATGTTCAAACTAGTAAACTTTGTTTTTTTTTTGCAAATAAT
Source organism: Nerophis ophidion (assembly GCF_033978795.1). NCBI lineage: Eukaryota > Metazoa > Chordata > Actinopteri > Syngnathiformes > Syngnathidae > Nerophis > Nerophis ophidion. The sequence goes on along the minus strand of NC_084633.1, from coordinate 13,600,171 downwards.
AATTAACTTAGATTTTCACGGCTGCAACACGTGCCAAAGTAGTTGGGAAAGGGCATGTTCACCACTGTGTTACATCACCTTTTCTTTTAACAACACTCAATAAACGTTTGGAAAATGAGGAAACTAATTGTTGAAGCTTTAAAAGTGGAATTATTCCCCATTCTTGTTTTATGTAGAGCTTCAGTCGTTCAACCGTCCGGGGTCTCCGCTGTCGTATTTTACGCTTCATAATGCCCCACACATTTTTGATGGGAGACAGGTCTGGACTACAGGCGGGCCAGGAAAGTACTTGCACTCTTTTTCTACAAAGCCACGCTGTTGAAGCACTTGCTGAATGTGGCTTGGCATTGTCTTGCTGAAATAAGCAGGGGTGTCCATGAAAAAGACGGCGCTTAAATGGCAGCATATGTTGTTCCAAAACCTGTATGTACCTTTTCAGCATTAATGGTGCCTTCACAGATGTGTAAGTTACCCATGCCTTGGGCACTAATGCACCCCCATACCATCACAAATACCAGCTTTTGTACTTTGTTTCGATAACAGTCTGGATGGTTCGCTTCGCCTTTGGTCCGGATGACACGGTCAAATATTTCCAAAAACAATTTGAAATGTGGACTTGTCAGACCACAGAACAGCTTTCCACATTGCATCAGTCCATCTTAGATGACCTCGTGCCCAGAGAAGCCGGCGGCGCTTCTGGATGTTGTTGATAAATAGCTTTATCTTTGCATAGTAGAGCTTTAACTTGCACTTAAAGATATAGCAACAAACTGTATTTAGTGATAGTGGTTTTCTGAAGTGTTCCTGTGCCCATGTGGTGATATCCTTTAGAGATTGATGTCGGTTTTTGATACAAACCCGTCTGAGGGATCGAAGGTCACGGTCATTCAATGTTCGTTTCAGTGATTTCTTCAGATTCTCTGAACCTTTTGATAATATTATGGACCGTAGATGTTGAAATCCCTAAATTTCTTGCAATTGCACTTTGAGAAACGTTGTTCTTAAACTGTTTGACTATTTGCTCACGCAGTTGTGGACAAAGGGGTGTACTTCACCCCATCCTTTCTTGTGAGGGACTGTGCATTTTTTGGGAAGCTGTTTTTATACCCAATCTTGGCACCCACCTGTTCCCAAGTAGCCTGCACACCTGTGGGATGTTCCAAATAATTGTTTGACGAGCATTCCTCAACTTTATCAGTATTTATTGCCACCTTTCCCAACTTCTTTGTCACGTGTTGCTGGCATCAAATTCTAAAGTTAATGATTATTTGCAACAACAAAAACATTTATCAGTTAGAACATCAAATATGTTGTCTTTGTAGCATATTCAATTGAAAATGGGTTGAAAATGATTTGCAAATCATTGTATTCCTTTTTTATTTACATCTAATTTTCAGGACTATTTACATTGTAGATTGTCACTGAAGGCATCAAATCAACTTTATTTATGAAGCATATTTAAAATAGCCAAAGAACTGTACAATGGACAGGTTAAAAGATATTTCAAGGACCGAGCAAACAACACAACACAAACCGAACATGATAAAAAATAAATAAATAAAACATAAAAACAGGTTCACAGCAGGTATCTAATGGGGCGCCGTTGCAGGATGGATATCACTTAGTGTTAAAAGCCAAGGAATAAAAGTATGTTTTTAAGAGAGATTTAAAAACAGGAAGACAGGAGGCTTGTCTAACACTCAGAGGTAGGTTATTCCAGAGGGTTCAAAACTACAAATGAACACATGTGGAGTTATGTACTTAACCAAAAAAAAGGTGGATTAACTGAAAACATGTTTTATATTCTAGTTTCTTCAAAATAGCTACCCTTTGCGCTGATTACTTTTTTGCACACTCTTGGCATTATCTCGTTGAGCTTCAAGAGGTAGTCACCCGAAAAAAATAAATAATAATATATATATATATATATATATATATATATATATATACATATATAAATAAATAAAATTAAACGTGTTATGCATGTTTTATTTGTATTAATTACGTGTCGATCAAGATACATATATTATCGTTTAATCACCTAGACCAGGGGTAGGGAACCTATGGCTCTAGAACCAGATGTGGCTCTTTTGATGACAGCATCTGGCTCTCGGATAAATCTGAGCTGACATTGCGTAACACGATAGGTAATTAATAATTCCACTTGTAATCACAGTGTTAAAAATAATGTTCAAAATACTAAACATTCTCATGCATTTTTAATCCATCCATCCATTTTCTACCGCACCTCTTTAAGAAGTTGCGTTAATGGTAGGAAGTTATTTATTTACTATTGGTTAGTGTGGGGCTTGACCTCCTGGGGGTTCTTCAGAACACCAAGCACCGACATGAGAGCCTATTTCAGGGTTCCAATATTGTTTTATTTTTCAATAAGTGTCTCCGTTGCTTTCCAGCAATTGTCTTTTGGTCTTTCGTCCTCGCTCGTGCTCTGGCTCCAGCTCCAACCCCGTCTCTCCTCCTGGCTTGCTGCTTATAACCGAGCGGCAGGCGATTAGAGAACAAGGCCCAAATGGGCTATCTACGCACCTGTCGCTGATTTCGAGGCTGACCCTGGCAACACCCCGCTTCGCTGCAGGCCCGCAGGCCACGCCCCCCCTCCACAGTTAGAATAACAATGTTATTACAAAAAATAAGAGTTGCTCTTACTTAAAAATGCAGGTGTTTAGTTGTGTTCAGTGTTAAAAAAATATATATATAATATGGCTCTTACAGAAATACATTTTAAAATATTTGGCTTCTTGGCTCTCTCAGCCAAAAAGGTTCCTGACCCCTGACCTAGACCTACAAATAAAATGAACTGTTAGCAAATATTTTTTTTCACCTTTTTTTTAATAGCATTTACCTTATTTGGTGCTTTGAAATTGTTCATTATAACAGGGTTCCCCTACCTTCTTTCCACCAGGAAGCGGTTTAATGTATGCATTATTTTCAAGGACCGGCTTTCTACATGCGGCAGATAAAACAATGAAAAAATTGAGCGTGAAAAAATTTAACTCTGGCTACGATCCGGCACGTTAAAATTGTATATGTCCATTAATGTGCATTGTCCCCTGTACTATAACAAATGCGTTTTAAAATACATCTATCAGCAAGATTATTGATGTGTTTAGTGGCACAGTGGTAGTTTATAAATAAAATAATGTTTCTGTGCCACCCGGTAGCAAATGCATCACGGACGTGGTTGGGGACCACTGCAATATAGGAAAATAGACTGTATTTATCCCACATTTGGTGAAAATATGTGGTTGTTGTGCAGATCCAAAAAGTCCACCAAAAAAAAAGGTAACAACACATGACAACAAGTCTCAGTTCCATTTAGATTGATGATGGCGCCACACACGTTGAGGTAAAGCGGATGACTGCTTAGGTTTTGTAACGCATCACAATTTAGTGATATTACGAGGAAGACGTTACTGCAAAGTTATTTGTATAAAAATTCCAATTCTACTACCGCTGCCAAACCTGGCTGAGATGTGATTTAGATAGATTGTCCGTGTGTGGAAAGCCAAAGCCCGGGAGTGTAAACATTGTGGAAGGCAGAGAGTGGTAGTAATGTGCATCTTGCAGTGATGTTTGCAGCTGCAATTAAAAGGTGCCAGGAGCAGCTTTGCACTTCACATCAGCAGACCACCGTGGTAGAGGCGGTCTTTTCCTGTGTGTTGGCTAATGAGACGCCCAGCGCCTGACCTGGGCGGGTGGAGGCGCCACCTGTGGAAGCTGTTAATGGGCGTCCCGTTGGCGGTCTGGGCCGAGGTTTCCTTTTGTTTCAATAATGCTAATACAGTCTGCTCAGATAACCTCCAGGGGTATTTATACATGCATAGAAGGCATAATTGTGTGAATGCTACAAAGCGTTCCCTTGACAAATTCCAAAAATACCCAGATTTTTCCCCAAATTCCAGGATTTCCGGGACATTTTTTCCCATTTAAAATGAATTGGCTATTTTTCAAACTTCCATTTCCACATTTTTCTACCAATTCAAAGCATTCCACCTTCAACACATTTCACCATTCTGGAAATTCAAATTATTCTTTTTCCAAGTTCCAAAAAATTCTACTTTTTTCCAGAATTCCTGGATTTCCAAAGCCCTATTTCCACCTTTTTTTTCTGGCGCCTACTCCTTTCACATTTTTCAACACATTTTAACCATTCTACCGTCAAAACATTCCTCCTAATCAGAAGCAAAAACAAAGTTGTTTTTTGAACTGGAAAAATTCCCGAAATTCCAGGAATTTCCTAATGCCATTTCTCAATTAAAAATTGTACAACTTCAACATTTCTCAACCGATTTGAAAAATTCCAACACTAACCATTTCAACTCATTCAGACCATTCAAGTCTATTAATATTTTCCCAAAAATTCTCGTTTTTTCGGAAATTCCCAAATTTCCATTTAAATTCCAGGAATTCTATACTACCATTTCTCAATTCAACATGAACTCGACAGATTTGAAGAATTCCAACACCAACCATTTTAACTCATTCAGACCGTTCCAGTTTTTTACCATTTTCAAAAAAATTCCCGATTTTTACGAAATTCCTTAATACCATTTACTACTTAAACATTTCTTGACCCATTCAAACATTTCCAACGCCAACCAATTCAGCTCATTTCCAAAGTCCTATTTTTCCACCCTTTTTTTCCCGCAACGACTCCTTTCACATTTTTCAACGCATTTCAATCGTTTCACCGTCAAAACATTCCTCTAAATCAGGACCAAAAACAAAGTTGTTTTTTGAACTGGAAAAATTCCCAGTTTTCCCGAAATTCCTGGAATTCCTTAATACCATTTCTCAATTAAACATTTCACAACTCCAACATTTCTCAAGCGATTTGAAAAATTCCAACACTAACTATTTCAACTCATTCAGACCATTCAAGTCTTTTAATATTTTCCCCCCAAATTCTCGTTTTTTTTCTGAAATTCCCAAATTTCCTTTTAAATTCCAGGAATTCCGTACTACCATTTCTCAATTCAACATGAACTCGATCGATTTGGAAAATTCCAACACCAATCATTCTAACTCATTCAGACCAGGCCGTTCAAGTTTTTTACCATTTTCAAAAAATTCCTGGAATTCCTTAATACCATTTCTCAATTAAAAATTTTACAACTTCAACATTTCTGAACCGATTTGAAAAATTCCAACACTAACAATTTCAACTCATTCAGACCATTTTAAGTCTTAATATTTTCCCCAAAAATTCTCGGTTTGACCGAAATTCCCATATTTCCTTTTAAATTCCAGGAATTCCGAACAACCATTTCTCAATTCAACGTGAACTCGACCGATTTGAAAAATTCCAACACCAACCATTCTAACTCATTCAGACCAGACCGTTCAAGTTTTTTACCATTTTCAAAAAATTCCCGATTTTCCAGAAATTCCTTGAATTCCTCAATAACATTTCTCATTTAAAAATTGTACAACTTCAACATTTCTCAACCGATTTGAAAAATTCCAACACTAACAATTTCAACTCATTCAGACCATTCAAGTCTTTTAATATTTTCCCCCAAAATTCTGTTTTTTCTCAGACATTCCCAAATTTCCTATTATATTCCAGAAATTCCATACTCCAATTCCTCAATTCAACATGATTTGAAAAATTCCAACACCAACCATTGTTCAATTTTTTTTTTTTTACCATTTAAAAAAAAAATCCAGATTTTTACGAAATTCCTTAATACCATATACTACTTCATTTCTTGACCCTTTCAAACATTTCCAACGCCAACCAATTCAGCTCATTCAGGACATTCATGCTGCTAATCATTTTTTTTTTATCCCACGTTTCCCCAAATTCCAGGAATTTGAAATGAACGGGACATTTTTTTCCAAGTTGCACAATTCCCACATTTTTCAAACCATTCCAATAGAGATGTCTGATAATATTGACCTGCCGATATTACCGGCCGATAAAGGCTTTAAAATGTAATATCGTAAATTATCGTTATCTGTTTCAAAAAGTAAAAATAATAACTTTTTAAAACGCCGCTGTACGGAACGGTACATGAACATAGGGAGCAGAACAGAGCAGTTTCATCTCCCAGCCAGCAGCCCCTCCCCTCTCCCACACACTACACAGGAGTTGCAGCACGACTACAGCATGAGAGGTTTACTGGCGATGCTTGATGACCTCATCAAACCGCCGCGAGCCCAGCATAACAACAACAAGAGTGTATTGTTGCCGGTGCTGTAGCCGTGGCTAACAAGCGAACTCGCTCGGTGACCGAGTAACGACACCATGTCTATGGTTTGGGATCTTTTAAAAGTGTCTCTGACGGATAAAAAAAAACTGGCAATTTGCAATCACTGCACAAAGATGGTTATGTGCAGAGGAACCAAGACTTATTCCTGTAATACGAGCCATTTGATCTCCCACCTCTTCAAGAATCATAAGGAGATACACGATGAATACAAGCGGAAGATGGATGAAAAGCAAACGCCCCAAAAAAGTAGTATCACACATTCTTGCATTAAATGATAACTATGTTATCGTTTATCCAATCCAATCCAATCCACTTTATTTATATAGCACATTGGAAACGTTCTTGTTTAAAAGTGCTGCACATCCATGTTAAAAACAATATTAAAAAAACAATATTATGCTCCACCAATGACTGAATAAAAACAAAAAATAAATAAATAGAAAACAAATAGGAAAATAAATATGATTAAAAACTATTTTAAAGGGTAAAATCAATTAAAACCGTAAAATAGAAATCAAAGTGTTTGCTTTATTACTCTAGTATACCCTTGGCTGAAGCTGTGTGCCTTCATTGTTTTCCCTACATGAAATAAGAACCTTTATGTAGGTCTCACTTAGACCTACATTTTACTAATCTACATCCTTCAGCAAAAATCAACAGGAAGTTAAAAATTACCCCTTCAAAATAAAAGTTTTGTAAAAACCCGTTACCTTTTTTCAAACATTATCTCCTCTGAGTGCGATTGTCATTTCGGCTTCAAACTCGCACAGGAGAGAGTTTGAACCCTTCTGATTAAACGTTATCGAAAGAGTTTTGAGGCCCTGCGATGAGGTGGCGACTTGTCCAGGGTGTACCCTGCCTTCTGCCCGATTGTAGCTGAGATAGGCGCCAGCGCCCCCCGCGACCCCGAAAGGGAATAAGCGGTAGAAAATGGATGGATGGATGGAAAGAGTTTTGATTACTGCTCCGGTTTGGATTTTACGCGTCTTTTAAAGAACCCCCGCGAAAATTTTCCTAAAAAATGTCATTTTTGCCTCTTTGAGCTGTAATTTGACCCCCTTAAAGTGCTTCAAAGTGCAAGTTAAAGCTTTACTATGCAAAGCGAAAGCCATTTATCAACAACATCCAGAAACGCCGATTTCTGTAATTTCACACCCTTAACATGCTTCAAAACCCACCAAATTTTACACACACATCAGGACTGGCAAAAAATTGCCATCTAATAAAAAACCAAACCCTAAAAATCAAAATTGCGCTCTAACGCCCCCTACGAAAAAACCCAGGCAAAACTGCTTGTGACTTCTGTTGGGAATGTCATAGAGACATGAAACAAAAACCTCTATGTAGGTCTGACTAAGACCAGGGTTTGAGTTGCGGGGGCAGCAGCCAAAGCGGACCCGACCAACGCTGCTTGCAGCTTTGTTTTTGTAGCTGTTGTTTTGAGGCATGTTTAAAAAAAAAATAATGCACCTTGTGAAAGTTAAAGTATAGTATTTTCCATACTTGTAGTATTAGGATTATCTCAGGGAGTGCAAGTCTCAGGGAGTGCAAGTCCCAAATTCCAAGCTGCTGTTTTGAGGCATGTTAAAAAAAAAAATATTATTTTAGTGACTTCAATAATAAATATGGCAGTGCCATGTTGGCACTTTTTTCCATAACTTGAGTTGATTTTGGAAAACCTTGTTACATTGTTTAATAGATCCAGCGGGGCATCACAACAGAATTAGGCATAATAATATTGTGTTAATTCCACGACTATATGGATCGGTATTGGTTGATATATGAATCGGTAATTAAGAGTTAAACAATATCGGATATCTGCAAAAAAAAAGCCATTATCGGACATCTCTACATTCCAACATTAACCCATTCCACTCATCCTGGACATTCAAACTAACACTTTCCCAAATTCCAAACCAAATTCCCTTTTTTCCTGGAAATTCAAACCATTCCCACATTCAAACTATTCTTACATTCACACTACATTCTTTCAGCATTGGAGCATTCACACGCAATTCCTTTAGGAATTGCTTCGTCTAGTTAACATACAGTGGGGCAAAAAAGTATTTAGTCGGCCCCCGATTGTGCAAGTTCTCCCACTTAAAATGATGACAGAGGTCTGTAATTTTCATCATAGGTACACTTCAACTGTGAGAGACAGAATGTGAAAAAAAAATCCAGGAATTCACATTGTAGGAATTTTAAATAATTTATTCGTAAATTATGGTGGAAAAAAGTATTTGGTCAACCATTAAAAGCTCTCACTGATGGAAGGAGGTTTTGGCTCAAAATCTCACGATACATGGCCCCATTCATTCTTTCCTTAACACGGATCAATCGTCCTGTCCCCTTAGCAAAAAAACAGCCCCAAAGCATGATGTTTCCACCCCCATGCTTTACAGTAGGTGTGGTGTTCTTGGGATGCAACTAAGTATTCTTCTTCCTCCAAACACGACGAGTTGAGTTTATACCAAAAAGTTCTATTTTGGTTTCATCTGACCACATGACATTCTCCCAATCCTCTGCTGTATCATCTATGTATCCATTTTGGTATAAACTCAACTCGTCGTGTTTGGAGGAAGAAGAATACTGAGTTGCATCCCAAGAACACCACACCTACTGTGAAGCATGGGGGTGGAAACATCATGCTTTGGGGCTGTTTTTCTGCTAAGGGGACAGGACGATTGATCCGTGTTAAGGAAAGAATGAATGGGGCCATGTATCGTGAGATTTTGAGCCAAAACCTCCTTCCATCAGTGAGAGCTTTGAATGGTTGACCAAATACTTATTTTCCACTATAATTTACAAATCTTTAAAATTCCTACAATGTGAATTCCTGCATTTTTTTTTCACATTCTGTCTCTCACAGTTGAAGTGTACCTATGATGAAAATGACATACCTCTGTCATCATTTTAAGTGGGAGAACTTGCACAATCGGAGGCTGACTTAATACTTTTTGGGTATTTTTCTTGTTGGAAAAACTGTTTCCATTTGTCGAAGTAGAGACAACGAGAATGCGAACTCCCGTGGCTCCCTCAGGAATTGCCTCTCCTAATTATTATTTGATGTTGTTTTTTGTGGTGAGGCATACAAATAAATGTTATGTTTTGCTTTAATTTTTAGGTCCCCTTGCTGATTCTCGCCTGACTCTCCATTAAATCGCAGTCAACGAATCCGCTGCCATGCCCATCCTAAAGCAGCTGGTGTCCGGCTCCTCCCACAAGACCCGGCGTTCCCGCACCGACCTGACCAGGGAGATGATCAGCGCCCCGCTCGGCGACTTCCGCCACACCATGCACGTCGGCCGCAGCGGCGACGCCTTCGGCGACACCTCCTTCCTCAGCACGCGCTCGGGCGAACCCCCGGCGGAGTCCGCCTCCTTCCCCAGCTCCCCCCGGCCGGGTCTGCTGTCGCGCACCTTCAGGAGCAGCAAGCGCTCCCAGTCGGTGACCCGTGTGGACCAGCACCCCCTGGTGGTCTCGGGCGGGTCGCCCACTTACGTGAAGAACGCCATGTCGCTGCCTTTTCTCAACGACGAGGACCGAGGAGACGGCATGGTGGCCAAGAGTCTGTCCTCCAGTCCTTTGAAGCAGCTGGCGGAAGGCGACGGCGGCGGGGCAGCCGCCGCCAACCACTTCCTGGAGGTGGAGGAGCGAAGATTCGGGGAGGCGACAGAACTACCCGAGAGCTGCCGCCCCTCTTTATGCGGAATGAAGCACGCGGAGTCGGTCATGTCCTTCCACGTGGACTTGGGGCCGTCCATGCTGGGGGACATCCTGGGCGTGATGGAGAAGGAGGACGACGACCTCGGCTACGAGGAAGGCAAGAGCAGCGAAGGCCGCGCCTCGCCGCCTCTCAGCAACCACGAGGAAGAAGACCGCCGGAAAACGGACGAAAAGGAGGCGACTCGGAGAACCTCCCCGCATCCGGAACCGGAGATCTGTGGGGTCCGCACCCCCGAGGCCCGCCCCAAGCACCTGCAGCACCTAGACAGCTGTTCCGTGTCCAGCTCGGGCTCGGCGGCGCTGGACGAGCGAGCCCACGCCTACGCCGCCGACACGGACAGCGCCACCTTCAGCGCTCCGCCGGAAGAGGAGAGCAACTTCTCGTCCTTCTTAGACGACGAAGACGACGAGATCCGCCTGTGAGCTCCGGAATGTTGTTTATGCAAGGAAACTGCTCGCCCACACCCCCCCCCCCCCCCACCACCGTCCCTTGAGAGCGGAAAAGTGAGTGAGAATCACCAGGAATTTGAATATGGAACATTCCAGAAGGACAGTTTCCAGAGAAGGAAAAAAATGTGTCTTTTCCCAGCCTCCGGTTTTGACGTGTCACATGCTTTTTTTTTTTTGGCCCCAGGCCTTCGCGTCACCACAGGAATGCCGTTTTGGGGTATCTTCAGTGAGCGAGAGTCCCTGTCTGGATAATAGACCATTGAGCTGTCAGAGTGCTTGGATTTATGCAACAATGGATGCTACTTCCCCAAATAACCCCCCCCCCCCCCCCCCCACTACCCCCACCCCCCCCAACCCCGAGCTGTAAACATCACCTTATTGCAGGCATTTAGGCATCAAACTGTAAGGTTCGTATGGTTTAATGAGTGTCTTGACTATATTTCTGTGTCTTGTTTGTTCGTTATTTGATTTACGTGGCTACCAACTCTAAGCGACGGCAATAATAAAGATTTATATGCAACCTTGCCCTTAAAATTGACATGTGCCAAAAATATTTTTTCAACCCTCCCCCGAATTTAAATAAAAAAAAAAAGGAACCTTCTTGCAAACGTTTGGGAGATTAACTTTTCCTCTCAATTTTCAATGTTGACGAAGAAGGAAAAAAAAGTGCGTAACTGGATATTTATGTTGCTAATCACTCGAAACACTATAATATATATATATATATGTATGTATGTATAATTTAGGTAATTGGTGCAAATGGGGGACGTTTTTTTATATCTTACATGCCTTACTGTTGTCGTCTTTAGCCTTTTTTTCTGTATTAGCTAAAATAACCTATATTTTTCAATAAAATGAGTTTGTGATTACTTACGGGTGTTTGGTTTGTTGTTTTTAAGAGCCTAATGCCGTCTAATGCAGTGGTTCTCAAATGGGGGTACTTGAAGGTATGCCAAGGGGTACGTGAGATTTTTCAAAAATATTCTAAAAATAGCAACAATTCAAAAATCCTTTATAAATATATTTATTGAATAATACTTCAAGAAAATAGGAATGTAAGTTCATAAACTATGAAAAGAAATGCAACAATGCAATATTCAGTGTTGACAGCAAAAAAATTTCTGTGGACATGTTCCATAAATATTGATGTTAAAGATTTCTTTTTTTTGTGAAGAAATGTTTAGAATGAAGTTCATGAATCCAGATGGATCTCTATTACAATCCCCAAAGAGGGCACTTTAAGTTGATGATTTCTTCTATGTGTAGAAATCTTTATTTATAATTGAATCACTTGTTTATTTTCACCAATTTTTTGGTTATTTTTGTATCTTTTTTTCCAAATAGTTCAAGAAAGACCACTACAAATGAGCAATTGTGGTGGAGGGTCCGACGCTTAAACAAAAGTTTTGTTTACCCATAATCAAAAAGTACAAAATTGGATTGGATTGCCCATGCAAACAGACAACGTCCTCCGGAGAGACGTGGATGATTGAAATCAGGCAAAATCATCCCCGTATTGGTCTACTGGCCAATTATGTTTCCCTCATGTGTCAAGGTCCCGTTGTTTTGGATCTGTTCGTTCTGACATCCTTGAATCCCTTAGTGATGGTAGGCAATCAATACATTTTGTAGAATGGTTAGACCGACCACAAATTCAACTTTCACCTACATATGTTCCTTCAATGGTTCCATATAGGAAAAGAAAGAAACAAGCTAAAATTAAAGACGACTTCAGAATGTTTTCTTTGTTTAAAAATAGAACAAAAACATTCTGAAATTGTACAAATCATAATGTTGTCATACTTGCCAACTTTGAGACCTCCGAATTCAGGGGGGGGGAGGGGTTGTAGCAGGGGTGTATGTTGTAGCGTCCCGGAAGAGTTAGTTCTGCAAGGGGTTCTGGGTATTTGTTCTGTTGTGTTACGGTGCGGATGTTCTCCCGAAATGTGTTTGTCATTCTTGTTTGGTGTGGGTTCACGGTGTGGCGTGTCAAAGTTTCTAAATGGTTGATTTATATAGGCTAGTGAGGTAAAGTGTTGTACCGGACAAGTTTCGGCTACCTTCAGACTTCATCGTCTGCTAGGGTGGAGGGGAGCAGACCCAACAAAGCAACCAAGAGAGCGGACTCCACGCTCGGCCGCCCACTAACTCCCGGCCAGTGTTCAGTCCGCATGGATGAGCGAGGATATTGCGTATTGCAATATTGCGTAGTTTTTTTTGGTAGCGAAAAATTTGAAGGTTGTAGCAATACGACTAAAGCCTGCTTACGTTTCCAGTGACGGGAACACGAGGAAAGTATGGACTTCTCCAGTCACATTGAGTTGTACAAAACGGTATGGACCAAGCAAGAAGAGGTATGTCATTTTAAAGATTCCGACTTTAAAAGTGAATGGTTTTCAGTTTGGATTGAGAAACATTTTAAGTGCGTGTGAAAGACTTTTTTGCCGTCGTCGCTCGGGTTCAATGGACCACCCAGGAAGGACATTGCTACTGAGCAGGTTTGACTCTTTTATTTTTTCAAATAAAGCTTTGTCTTCAGGTCAGATCGCTTGTCAGCTGCTCCTCTCCACTGCTCGCTCACGGTCCGCTTTTCAGCCGCCTTCCTCGTCTGCTCGTTGCTTCCGCTCCTCGGTCGCTGCTGCGGGCTCTCCTCCTCCTTCTGCCCCGATCTCTCCTCCTTCTCCCCTTTTATACATCGTGAGGAGAGAAGTTAATTGTCTACTGGTGCGCGATCCACAAACCTGCACATGACTGCGGCGGCACTCACCGCCTCTCCGCTCGGCCGCATTCTCCGCCTCCTCGCCGCCATCTTGGGCCGGGCTCCAGCGTGCCCTGCCCCGCTGCTCGTTCGCCGGCTTCGCCTCTCTACAGTGCGATCCTGTAATCAGGAGCACCTTTCAAGGGGGGAAAAAGACTGAGCAGAACCTGCTAGGGACCGTTGGCGGATGAATTTCAGAACACATTGGAGTTGATATATAGTTGCAATAGGCAATCAGATCACAAGTTGTTGACAGTAGCCTCTCTAACGAGACTGTGATTGGATACTCACTTGTCATTTCAAAGTGAGTATCCGATCACAAGTTGCCAATTTAGCAGGAAGCGGGAAGTGTTGCACCGTAGCCAGACCGGGTTTGCAGAGAAGGAGAACAAAACGTTGATTAGGTGGCGGGTATATATTTGCAAAGCCATTTTCAAGAAGGATATTTAAAGAAAAACTACATCTTGTGAGAGACCATGTTGGCCAGCTCGAATCAGCCGACGACGAGGAGTACCACTGGCTTATACGACGTCAGATGTGAGTTCAAATATTTTTATTTTTTCACTTTTAATATGTTTACATGTTGGGTCAAAAGTATACATGCCGCAATGTTAATATTTGGTTACATGTTTCACTGCAATACGGCACTTTTGGTAGCCATCCACAAGCTTCTGCTTGAATTTTTGACCACTCCTCTTGACAAAATTGGTGCAGTTCCGCTAAATGTGTTGGTTTTCTGACATGGACTTGTTTCTTCAGCATTGTCCACACGTTTAAGTCAGGACTTTGTAAGGGAGGGACATTATAAAACCTTAATTCTAGCCTGATTTAGCCATTCCTTTACCACTTTTGACGTGTGTTTGGGGTCATTGTCCTGTTGGAACACCCAACTGCGCCCAAGACCCAACCTCCGGGCTGATGATTTTAGGTCGTGCTGAAGAATTTGGAGGTAATCCTCCTTTTTCATCATCCCATTTACTCTCTGTAAAGCACCAGTTTCATTGGCAGCAAAACAGGCCCAGAGCATAATACTACCACCACCAGGCTTAACAGTAGGTATGGTGTTCCTGGGATTAAAAACCCTCACCTTTTCTCCTCCTAACTAATTGCTGGGTGTTGTGGCCAAACAGCTCGATTTTTGTTTCATCTGACATCACATGGACAAAGATAAGAACCTTCTGGAGAAAATTTCTGTCACATTTTCAGTAGATCCATAATAAATGAACAAAAGAACCAAACTTCATGAATGTTTATTGGTGACCAACAAGCATTACAAAAAAAATAAGAGTTGTGGAAATTATTGGAAACTCAAGACAGCCATGACTAGTGTATGTAAACTTTTGACCACGACAGTACACAAGTTTGATTCTCATGTAGCCATGATTTTAGTCTATGTTTTTGTTTTTAATGAATTGGTTGATTTATTCCATCTAATACCATTTAAACAACAATATAACCGCACTGTTTTTTTCAAACTTTCATTGTTTTAAAGAAATAAAAAAGTAATTGTTTTGATTCAAATGCATTTTTCTTCTGTTTATCTACTGCAGGGGTGTCCAAAGTGCGGCCCGGGGGCCATTTGTGGCCCGAAGGTAATTTTTTAACGGCCCCACGGCACATTTTAAAGAATTTTTAACACGTAAAAATTAGGAGCAAATGGGTGGAATGTAACAAGAAAATGTTGCAATGTTGACTCTAATAACACAAAGCTGCCATGCAGGCTGTTTCTTTCTTTAAAAAATAATAATGAATCAAAATCAACCTCATTATGAATTATTGACCTATTCAAGGCTCCAATTACGTCACTTTAAGTTTTCCACTTTCAGATATTTTTTGGGGGGGAAAATGTTGCATATTTTGTGTTTGCCATATAAAAAACTGAGCTGTTTTTTTTTTTTTAAAGAAGGGCCTAAAATGAACAAACAAAAAACATAAACAACAATAAAACTTATAATTGACGGATAGATCTGAAGTTGATCTTGAGATTATTGTGTTAACAGTAAAAAAAATAATAATTTATTTTTTAGCACTTTAATGAGTAGGACCCTTTTGGATCCCCAATAATTTTAGTGTGATTTGTTTTTAAGTTTCATTGCTCAAAAAATAATAATACATTAAAATCAATGGCGTTATGAGTTCCATCCATCCATCCATCCATCCATTTTCTACCGCGGGGGGCGCTGGCGCCTATCTCAGCTACAATCGGGCGGAAGGCGGATTACACCCTGGACAAGTCGCCAACACAGCTAGACAGACAACATTCACACTCACGTTATGAGTTATTGACCTTTTGATATAATCTAAAATATTCCACTTAAAAACATACTGGGTGATAATATTGCATATTTTGTGTTTTTTTCCATCAAAAAACAGGGTTTTCTTTGACAAAAAGAGCATACAACTTAAATCTTTAGAATCATTATATTGACAGAAGGAACTAATGTTGATCTGGAGATTTAAAACCTGAATAATAATAAAACAAAATAATGACACACTTTTAATATTTTTTGACCAAAACCCTCCTGAGTAGAGGCCTAAATGTATACTGGTTGTACATATTGGTTTTTAAAATTTAAAAAAAATGTCAAAATGGCCCCCGTTTGCTTTGATTTTTCAGTCTGCGGCCCTAAGTGGAAAAAGTTTGGACACCCCTGATCTACTGCTTATCACTTTATTAAAAAAATGAATTTAAAAAAAATACCTCCATGGCATGCTTGAATGACTCAGATTGTGATGCATGTGTCAGCGATACCGAGCGCTAACATGAACAAAAAAAAAAAGGATATCCTGCAGGTGGGCCCTCAGACGTCGTTGAGGAAAGAAGGAAGGAAGCAATCAAGCTCTCGTCCGTGCCTGGTGAGTATGAACCATCCACGCTCGGATTGATGTGATGACTCATGAAAGTGTTTGCTGGAAGGGGGAGTTAAAAAAAAAAAAAAGTATATCTCTTATCGCTCAGGCAGAGCCTTAGAAGTGGTTGAAAAGATTAAATGTTTAACTGTAGGAGGGCGATAAAATGTGATGCCGCCGATATCAAAAAGGTAGTTCAAGCCTCACATTTTAGCTTTTTATTACAGTATATTTGCCCCATAAGGGCAATATTATAGAAATGAAACTTTAGAGTAGTCCGTGTACAGCTTGCATGGATATCCACTGAAAAGCACTCAACACGTCTCCCAATCGTTTATTGATATCGGTCCAAATATCCACCCATTTTCTACCGCTTGTCCCTATTGAGGGGGTGCTGGAGCCTATTTCAGCTGCATTCGGGCGGAAGGCAGAGTACACTCTGGACAAGTCGCCACCTCATCGCAGGATATCGGTCCAATATCTGCAGAAAAAAGTATATAAAATGTTCGATATCAACTCCGATATATTAACTACTGCACTAATCAATCAATCAATCAATGTTTACTTATATAGCCCTAAATCACTAGTGTCTCAAAGGGCTGCACAAACCACTACGACATCCTCGGTAGGCCCACATAAGGGCAAGGAAAACTCACACCCAGTGGGACGTCAGTGACAATAATGACTATGAGAACCTTGGAGAGGAGGAAAGCAATGGATGTCGAGCGGGTCTAACATGATACTGTGAAAGTTCAATCCATAATGGATCCAACATAGTCGCAAGAGTCCAGTCCAAAGCGGATCCAACACTAATAAACACACAAGCAGTGTCCAGGCGTTTCTCCTCAAATTGAGCAAAATTTAATTATGTCTCTGTTTAATTCCTTGCTTCTTGTCTCGTTTAATAGACGTCTTTGGATTTGGAACCTGACAGGAATTTCCGTCAGGCCAGATTGTGGCCCCCGGGCCTTAGTTTGCCCAGGTTTTGGCCTAGCACACAATAGCACACAAGATATAAGTTAAGAACAACATTGAAAAAAATTGCAATATAAACAAGTATCAAACAATTACCGTCCCATATTTCTTACGGATGCAAAATCTCCAAGTCAGAAGTGCATTGGAAAGTACCAAGTAACAAAGGGGTCCGCATCTTTTGACTTTCTGCGCCATGCATGAGCTTACTGTAGTGACTTATCATGGGTGTCGCCCAAAAAAAATTACCACTCCATTTCAACTTAAGGACAGCATAAGCCCGCCAAAAACAAATAGGCTAGTTTTATTTTCCGTACCTACCTACCATTTGGTGTTCGTTTCGTTCAATTGTTTTGTTTTAGACGGCACAAATGTTCGATGGGAGACAGGTGTGGACTGCAGGCGGGCCAGGAAAGTTCCTGCACTCTTTTTTTTACAAAGCCACGCTGTTGTAACACGTGCTGAATGCTGCTTGGCATTGTCTTGCTGAAATAAGCAGGGGCGTCCATGAAAAAGACGGCGCTTTGATGGCAGCATATGTTGTTCCAAAACCTGAATGTACCTTTCAGCATTAATGGTGCCTTCACGGATGTGTAAGTTACCCATGCCTTGGGCACTAATACACCCCCATACCATCACAGATGCTGGCTTTTGAACTTTGCGTCGATAACAGTCTGAATGGTTCGCTTCCCCTTTGGTCCGGACGACACGATGTCGAATTTTTCCAAAAACAATTTGAAATGTGGACACTTTTCCACTTTGCATCAGTCCATCTTAGATGATCTCGGGCCCAGAGAAGCCGGCGGCGTTTCTGGATGTTGTTGATAAATGGCTTTCGCTTTGCATAGTAGAGCTTTAACTTGCACTTACAGATGTAGCGACAAACTGTATTTACTGACAGTGGTTTTCTGAAGTGTTCCTGAGCTCGTGTGGTGATATCCTTTAGAGATTGATGTCGGTTTTTGATACAGGGATCGAAAGTCACGGTCATTCAATGTTGGTTTCCGGCCATGCTGCTTACGTGGAGTGATTTCTCTAGATTCTCTGAACCTTTTTGATAATATTATGGACCGTAGATGTTGAAATCCCTAAATTTCTTGCAATTGCACTTTGAGAAACGTTGTTCTTAAACTGTTTGACTATTTGCTCACGCAGTTGTGGACAAAGGGGTGTACCTCGCCCCATCCTTTCTTGTGAAAGACTGAGCATTTTTGGGAAGCTGTTTTTTTTTTATACCCAATCATGGCACCCACCTGTTCCCAATTAGCCTGCACACCTGTGGGATGTTCCAAATAAGTGTTTGATGAGCATTCCTCAACTTTATCAGTATTTATTGCCACCTTTCCCAACTTCTTTGTCACGTGTTGCTGGCATCAAATTCTAAAGTTAATGATTATTTGCACACACAAAAAAATGTTTATCAGTTTGAACATCAAATATGTTGTCTTTGTAGCATATTCGACTGAATATGGGTTGAAAATGATTTGCAAATCATTGTATTTTGTTTATATTTACATCTAACACAATTTCCCAACTCATATGGAAACGGGGTTTGTACATTACGTGTGACCTCCTGAATAACATTTACTCAATGTTTCTATTGTGTTGCGCAACACTTCCTCTACTCGGATTTATTCCCCAGCTTGTTAATTTTTATTATCTATTTAATCTTTCAGCCCCCACTTGTGCGGTGTCTCAATTTCTCTCCACTTCCTCAGGCGCCACGTTGCACCGGCATCCCATTTGTCAACAGGGCCCCGAAAATATTATTACTTATTACTCCGCCGGTGATAACAACACCCGCGTTAAAATTGATTTTTTTTTTTTTTAAAGCTGGTCAATACCGAGCAGCTGTGTTATTGTTTCTTTTCCGCTGTTACTCGTCATGTGTTTGTTTTGTTGTCTGGCTCGTTTTTTTTTGGAGCGACGGCCGTAATCTCGCCAGATGTTGACCCATAAAAGCAGACCAGGGCAAATTAAGGCCCGTCGGACATTCCCAAATAATTTTTTTAGATCTTTAAGGTGGAAAGTGTAGCTGCCGTTATGATGTTTAGTGATGATTTCTTACTACCGGAACTATACAAAGTATTTCAATGGTTGCAATCTGCACTTTTGCATGATATTTTAGTGACTAGTGTTGTCCCGATGCCAATATTATTTCGATACTTTTCGGTACTTTTCTAGATAAAGGGGACCGGAAAAAAAATGCATCATTGGCTTTATTTTAACAAAAAATCTTAGGATGTGGCGGATCGGTACTTTTCAGAGGCGGTATGGTACCGAATATGTTTCATTGGTATTGCGGTACTATACTAATACCCGTATACCGTACAACCCTACTAGTGACTGTGGTAATCTACAAACCCCGTTTCCATATGAGTTGGGAAATTGTGTTAGATGTAAATATAAACGGAATACAATGATTTGCAAATTATTTTCAACCCATATTCAATTGAATGCACTACAAAGACAAGATATTTGATGTTCAAACTAATAAACTTTATTTTTTTTGCAAATAATAATTAACTTAGAATTTCATGGCTGCAACACGTGACAAAGTAGTTGGGAAAGGGCATGTTCACCACTGTGTTACATCACCTTTTCTTTTAACAACACTCAATAAACGTTTGGGAACTGAGGAAACTAATTGTTGAAGCTTTGAAAGTGGAATTCTTTCCCATTCTTGTTTTATGTAGAGCTTCAGTCGTTCAACAGTCGTATTTTACGTTTCATAATGCTGTACACATTTTTGATGGGGGACAGGTCTGGACTACAGGTGGGCCAGGAAAGTCCCCGCACTCTTTTTTTTTTTTTACCAAGCCACGCTGTTGTAACACGTGCTGAATGTGGCTTGGCATTGTCTTGCTGAAATAAGACGGCACTTAGATGGCAGCATATGTTGTTCAAAAACCTGTATGTACCTTTCAGCATTAATGGTGCCTTCACAGTTGTGTAAGTTACCCATGCCTTGGGCACTAATGCACCCCCATCCCATCACAGATGCTGGCTTTTGAACTTTGTGTCGATAAGAGTCTGGATGGTTCGCTTCCCCTGACTCGATGTCGAATATTTCCAAAAGCTATTTGAAATGTGGACTTGTCAGACCACCGAACACTTTTCCACATTGCGTCAGTCCATCTTAGATGATCTCAGGCCCAGAGAAGGCGGCGGCGTTTCTGGATGTTGTTGATAAATGGCTTTCGCTTTGCATAGCAGAGCTTTATCTTGCACATAAAGATGCAGCGACAAACTGTATTTAGGGACAGTGTTTTTTTGAAGTGTTCCTGAGCCCATGTGGTGATATCCTTTAGAGACTGATGTCGGTTTTTGATACAGTGCCATCTGAGGGATCGAAGGTCACGGTCATTCAATGTTGGTTTCCGGCCATGCCGCTTATGTGGAGTGATTTCTCCGGATTCTCTGAAACTTTTGATTATATTATGGACCGTAGATGTTGAAATCCCTAAATTTCTTGCAATTGCACGTTCAGAAACGTTGTTCTTAAACTGTTTGACTATTTGCTCACGCAGTTGTGGACAAAGGGGTGTACCTCGCCCCATCCTATCTTGTGAAAGAGTGAGCATTTTTTGGGAAGCTGTTTTTATACCCAATCATGGCACCCACCTGTTCCCAATTAGCCTGCACACCTGTGGGATGTTTCAAATAAGTGTTTGATGAGCATTCCTCAACTTTATCACTATTATTGCCACCTTTCCCAACTTCTTTGTCACGTGTTGCTGGCATCTAATTCTAAAATTAATGATTATTTGCGAAAAAAAGTATTAGTTTGAACATCAAATATGTTGTCTTTGTAGCATATTCAACTGAATATGGGTTGAAAAGGATTTGCAAAAAATTGTATTCCGTTTATATTTACATCAAACACAATTTCCCAACTCATATGGAAACGGGGTCTGCTATGACGAGGTCCCAAGCAGTATGGGTGGGGAGCGTTTCCACAGAAGGAGATTTTTACAAGAAAGTTCTAAATCTTAAAGATATATCAGATATTACAGATTGGTATTTCTGGTATCCCTATATTTGTCCACCAGATGGCACTGTTGTTCCCATTTCAAAGCATGCAGCAAAATGTTTACATTTTTTACCGTTTACTGTGTGTCTATAGACATTTGTATGAATGGTAAACGGTAATATATCGGTTTATGCTAGGAAACTCTTCGACAAGGTCCAATGAAAACCGAAAAAATTATTTTACCTATAAGAAAACATTAAAAAAAAATGTATTACTCCATTTCAGATACCCCAATATTAACACTTAACACATTTGTATAAAGAATAATTAAAGTGTTTTCCTCATGTAAAAATGTGAAATGTATAGAAATGGTCAATGAAATTGATAAAAGAACACTTACCTTATCACTTTCACTTTAGTGGCTAAGAAGATTTTGATTGATTGATTGATTGATTGATTGAAACTTTTATTAGTAGATTGCACAGTTAAGTACATATTCCGTACAATTGACCACTAAATGGTAACACCCAAATAAATTCTTCAACTTGTTTAAGTTTCTCACTTTTTTTTATCAGTTTTTTTAATTGCAACTTCCTTAAGCACCATAGTGTTTTATTTTACAGTCATACCGAAAACCGCAAAAATTATTTTACCCAGAAAAAAAAACTTTTTTAATTAATCCATTTCAGACACCCCAATATTAACACCGAACCCCATTTTTATAAAGAATAATTCAAGTTTTAAGTGAGAAAAATAATGTGAAATACGTATAAATAGTCAATAAAATTGAAAAAATTAACATTTAACTTATCACTTTACTCTTAGTGGCTAAGAAGATTTTGATTGATTGAAACTTTTATTAGTAGATCGCACAGTTCAGTACATATTCCGTACAATTGACCACTAAATGGTAACACCCGAATAAGTTCTTCAACTTGTTTAGGTTTAAGTTTCTACCTTTTTTTTTTAATCAAAGTTTGTTTACTTGCAACTTCCTTAAGCACCATAATATTTTATTTTACAGTCAGACCGAAAACCGAAAAAATTATTTTACCCAGAAAAAAACAACCCTTTTTTTTTAATTAATCCATTTCAGACACCCCAATTTTAACACCGAACCCCATTTTTATAAAGAATAATTAAACATTTAAGTGAGAAAAATAATGTGAAATACGTATAAATAGTCAATAAAATTGATGAATGAACATTTAACTTATCACTTTTACTCTACATGCTGCCGCTAGGTGACGTCATACGCAAATACGGTATTAGCTTTCACTGCTATGCTGATGACACCCAACTCTACATGCCCCTAAAGCTGACCAACACGCCGGACTGTAGTCAGTTGGAAGCGTGTCTTAATGAAATTAAACAATGGATGTCCGCTAACTTTTTGCAACTTAACGCCAAAAAAACGGAAATGCTGATTATCGGTCCTGCTAGACACCGACCTCTATTTAATAATACAACTTTAACATTTGACAACCAAACAATAAAACAAGGTGACTCGGTAAAAAATCTGGGTATTATCTTCGACCCAACTCTCTCCTTTGAGTCACACATTAAAAGCGTTACTAAAACGCCCTTCTTTCATCTCCGTAATATCGCTAAAATTCGCTCCATTTTTGTCCACTAAAGACGCCGAGATCGTTATCCATGCGTTTGTTACGTCTCGTCTCGATTACTGTAACGTATTATTTTCGGGTCTCCCCATGTCTAGCATTAAAAGATTACAGTTGGTACAAAATGCGGCTGCTAGACTTTTGACAAGAACAAGAAAGTTTGATCACATTACGCCTGTACTGGCTCACCTGTACTGGCTTCCTGTGCACTTAAGATGTGACTTTAAGGTTTTACTAATTACGTATAAAATACTACACGGTCTAGCTCCAGCCTATCTTGCCGATTGTATTGTACCATATGTCCCGGCAAGAAATCTGCGTTCAAAAGACTCCGGCTTATTAGTGATTCCTAGAGCCCAAAAAAAGTCTGCGGGCTATAGAGCGTTTTCCGTTCGGGCTCCAGTACTCTGGAATGCCCTCCCGGTAACAGTTCGAGATGCTACCTCAGTAGAAGCATTTAAGTCTCAACTTAAAACTCATCTGTATACTCTAGCCTTTAAATAGACCTCCTTTTTAGACCAGTTGATCTGCCGCTTCTTTTCTTTCTCCTATGTCCCCCCCCTCCCTTGTGAAGGGGGTCCGCTCCGATGACCATGGATGAAGTACTGGCTGTCCAGAGTCGAGACCCAGGATGGACCGCTCGTCGGGAACCAGGATGGACCGCTCGCCTGTATCAGTTGGGGACATCTCTACGCTGCTGATCCGCCTCCGCTTGAGATGGTCTCCTGTGGACGGGACTCTCGCTGCTGTCTTGGGTCCGCTTTGAACTGAACTCTCGCGGCTGTGTTGGAGCCACTATGGATTGAACTTTTACAGCATCATGTTAGACCCGCTCGACATCCATTGCTTTCGGTCCCCTAGGGGGGGGGGGGGGGGGGTTGCCCACATCTGAGGTCCTCTCCAAGGTTTCTCATAGTCAGCATTGTCACTGGCATCCCACTGGATGTGAATTCAACCTGCCCACTGGGTGTGAGTTTTCCTTGCCCTTACGTGGGTTCTTCCGAGGATGTCGTAGTCGTAATGGTTTGTACAGTCCTTTGAGACATTTGTGATTTGGGGCTATATAAATAAACATTGATTGATTGATTGATACTCTTAGTGGCTAAGAAGAATTTGATTGATTGATACTTTTATTAGTAGATTGCACAGTTCAGTACATATTCCGTACAATTGACCACTAAATGGTAACACCCCAATAAGTTCTTCAACTTGTTTAAGTCGGGGTCCACGTTAAACAAGTCATGGTAGGTTATAAGTGGAGAGGGCGGATGTGAGGAAAAAAAACATAAAGAACCACGCAGACGTCATATGAGTACTTTGCTATGAGTTATTTCTTGAATTTTAACAACTTGCAACTTCTTTGAGCCCCATGGTTTTTTTTTTTTTTTACAGTCATACCTGTGTGAGGAGTCTGTGCTGAAAGTGGGCGTGGTCTCTGAGGATGGAGGCGGATTGTGCGCCACTGCAGTGCAGCTGCCGTACCACCAGGTGATACAGCTGGTCAACAGGCTCACACATAATGCTGAGGTTCCAAAACCATGCCAAGCTTCCTCTCCTAGTCCAGCTGGAGCTGATAAGTGCCCAAACGAGCTCCTCGCTGATACGGACACAAAGATACTTGAAGCTGCCAGTCATCTCCACTCCAAGCTCCTGGATAAACAGTGGCAGATGTCAGCTATCCTCTCCTCGGTCTTGTTTGTGCAGAGGGTGAGTTTTTTTTTGCGTCGTTTTGACACCATGTCATATGTCACTTTCTATGTTATCTGCAAACGCAAGCACGTAAGGACACTTGTAAAGAACATAATGTCATGGCTGTCTTGAGTTTCCGATAATTTCTACAACTCTTATTTTTTTTGTGATGGAGTGATTGGAGCACATACTTGTTGGTCACAATAAAAAATCATGAAGTTCGGTTCTTTTAAGTATACATACAGCAATGTTAATATTTGCTTACATGTCCCTTGGCAAGTTTCACTGCAATAAGGCGCTTTTGGTAGCCTTCTGGTGGTCAGATGAAACAAAAATTTGAGCCGCAATACCCAGCAATATGTTTGGAGGAAAGGTGAGGTCTTTAATCCCAAGAACACAAGGCCTACCGTCAAGCATGGTGGTGGTAGTGTTATGCTCTTGGCCTGTTTTGCTGCCGATGGAACTGGTGCTGGGCTTCACGGTTGCAGAGGGGTTAGTGCGTCTGCCTCACAATACGAAGGTCCTGCAGTCTTGGGTTCAAATCCAGGCTCGGGATCTTTCTGTGTGGAGTTTGCATGTTCTCCCCGTGAATGCGTGGGTTCCCTCCGGGTACTCCGGCTTCCTCCCACTTCCAAAGACATGCACCTGGGGATAGGTTGATTGGCAACACTAAATTGGCCCTAGTGTGTGAATGTGAGTGTGAATGTTGTCTGTCTATCTGTGTTGGCCCTGCGATGAGGTGGCGACTTGTCCAGGGTGTACCCCGCCTTCCGCCCGATTGTAGCTGAGATAGGCGCCAGCGCCCCCCGCGACCCCAAAAGGGAATGAGCGGTAGAAAATGGATGGATGATTGGAGCACATACTTGTTGGTCACAATAAAAAAATCATGAAGTTCGGTTCTTTTATGAATTTATTATGGGTCTACTGAAAATGTGCTGGGTCA
Organism: Nerophis ophidion; assembly: GCF_033978795.1. Lineage (NCBI taxonomy): Eukaryota > Metazoa > Chordata > Actinopteri > Syngnathiformes > Syngnathidae > Nerophis > Nerophis ophidion. The sequence goes on along the minus strand of NC_084633.1, from coordinate 13,574,952 downwards.
AAAGTATACATACAGCAATGTTAATATTTGCTTACATGTCCCTTGGCAAGTTTCACTGCAATAAGGTGCTTTTGGTAGCCTTCTGGTGGTCAGATGAAACAAAAAATTGAGCCACAATACCCAGCAATATGTTTGGAGGAGAAACGGTGAGGTCTTTAATCCCAAGAATTTTAGTTTTTTGCCCGGCCCTCACTGACTTGGGACCATTTGCGTCCAAAAGTCACCAGCCTTGGCGTCACTATAGACAGCCATTTTAAACTAGACAAACAAGTCAATGGCGTTTTAAAATCGTGTTTTTATCACCTTCGTCTTTTAGTAAAGGTTAAACCGTTTTTATCTTTTAACCTTTTTGAACAAGTCGTGCATGCTTTTATTTCAAGTGGCCTGGACTACTGCAATGCACTTTATGCTGGCATTAGCCAAAAAGCTCTCTCCCGGTTGCAGTTAGTCCAGAACGCGGCAGCACGACTTTTAACAGGGGCCAGGAAACGCCAGCATATAACCCCAATTCTTCAGAGTTTGCACTGGCTCCCTGTTCATTTTAGAATTGATTTTAAAACATTGCTGTTTGTTTTTAAATCTTTACATGGACTGGCACCTCAATATATCTCGGACCTCATCCAAATTTACATTCCTGCACGCGCTCTGAGGTCCGAGAGCCAGTTCCAGCTCGTGGTGCCCAAGACCAGACTTAAGACCAGGGGAGACAGGGCCTTCTCTGTGGTCGGCCCTAAGCTCTGGAACACTCTGCCGCTCCATGTTCAAACTGCTTCCACAGTGGAGTGTTTTAAGTCTCGTCTTAAGACCCACTTTTATTCTTTGGCTTTTAACACTACGTGAGTTGTGTGGTCCTCTGTTCTCTGTTGTCCTCTGTGTTTTTTATACACTTTGATTTCTATTTTACTGTTTTAATTGATTTTACCCTTTAAAATAGTTTTTAATCATATTTGTTTTTATTGGTTTTATATTTATTTATTTTTTGTTTTCATTCAGTCATTGGTGGAGCATAATATATATATATATATATATATATATATATATATATATATATATATATATATACTTTTTTTTAAATTTTATTTTATTTATTTATTTATTTTTTACAATTGTTTTTAACATGGCTGTGCAGCACTTTGGAAACGTTATTGTTGTTTAAATGTGCTATATAAATAAAGTGGATTGGATTGGATTGAAGAACACAATGCCTACCGTCAAGCATGGTGGTGGTAGTATTATGCTCTTGGCCTGTTTTGTTGCCAAAGGAACTGGTGCTTTACAGAGAGTAAATGGGACAATGAAAAAGGAGGATTACCTCCAAATTCTTCAGGACAACCTAAAATCCTCAGCCCGGAGGTTGGGTCTTGGGCGCAGTTGGGTGTTCCAACAGGACAATGACTCCAAACACACATCAAAAGTGGCAAAGGAATGGCTAAATCGGGCTAGAAATCAGGTTTTTGGAATGGCCTTCCCAAAGTCCTGACTTTAAATGTGTGGACAATGCTGAATAAAAACGAGTCCATGTCAGAAATCCAACAAATTTACCTGAACTGCAACCAGTTTTGTCAGGAGTGGTCAAAAATTCAACCAGAAGCTTGTGGATGGCTACCAAAAGCGCCTTATTGCAGTGAAACTTGCCAAAAGGACATGTAAGCAAATATTAACATTGCTGTATGTATACTTTTGACACAGGAGATTTGGTCACATTTTCAGTAGACCCATAATAAATTCATAAAAGAACCAAACTTCATGATGTGCTCCAATCACTCTATCACAAAAAAAATAACAGTTGTAGAAATGATTAGAAACTCAAGACAGCCATGACATTATGTTCTTTACAAGTGTATGTAAACTTTTGACCAGGACTGTATATAACTGGGCTGAGGACACAACCCTGTGGGCCACCAATGTTTGTCGTGGTAGAGACTGAAACTCTGGTTCCAAACCTGGCAGCCGGGAAGTCCAGGGGCCGTTTCCTTTATGAATCCATAGTGGATTCATAAAGTACGACTTGTTAAAGAAAGAAATGTGGAGGACAGCAAAGATAGGATTGAAGGTGGATCACAGGCCTAGAGAGTATTCATAATCCTTCACTTTTTCCACATTTTGTTATACATCAGGCCTGGGTAATTATTTTTACTAGGGGGGCCAAATTTAGAGAAAAAAAATGTATCTGGGGGCCAGTGTATCTGATTTTTAGGAACATTAATACAAAACCTCATTAATGTCTGATTGAATGCTAAAAATGTTATGACAGACCGCCTTAACCTTCCTCTTGTGTTAGCTTTCTGTTACCATCTCTTATGTTAAATGGTCGGTTTTGACCCATGTTTTAAATCAGCTGTAAAATACACTAAAAACAATTATCTATCATCCAATTTGTTTCTCATCTCTTGGTTACCTCGTTAGGCTTCCTTATCCTTGAAAATATTGGTTTTAATATTTTTGGTTTGGGCCATTGGGCCTTTTTTTGTCAGTATACCCCTCGATTTAAATTTTCAAAAATGGTAAAACGAACCTCAAGAGAATCATATAAATAAAAAAAGGTTGTTGTGTTACCTACCTATTACTAAGGGGTATTAGAACACATCTCTTAAATAAATGTGTTTTGTTTATTTTTTCATTTTAAGAATTTTAACTATAGTAACATCTATGGTGTTACGGGTCAATTTCGACCCATATATATTTACTTCAAGAAAAAGGCTAAAACGTATTTTTTTCAGCAACAGAAATCCAACATCAAACAAACAACTAATCAAGCAAATGAAACCAAGAGAAATAGATTACTAGTTCCAAAACTAATAAAAAAAACAAAATCAGAGTGGCAAAAAGTGACACTTTTAGTGTCCGTCTTTTGTTTGTTTTTGTACAGGATAACAAGGTAAAATGAGAATCCACTAAAGCTCACATGATTGGGAGAGGAGCTGGCTGTCAGTGTGCTCAGTGTTGGCTCTTATCATTGCTTTATCATCTTATTTCTATAACCGGGTCAAAACCGACCCTAACAACACCAAGGGCATCATTTCTACCAGAGCATTTTATAATTTAGTGAAAAAAATTAAAATGTTTTATTGTGTTGACAAAGAAGTTCCTGACAAAGTCAAAAAGCTTTGATGCAAAAAAATAAATGTATGTGGTGTTTTTATGCATTTAAAAACTAAAACGGGTCGGTGCCGACCCTAACACAACACGAAGGTTAAAAAACGCATTTATATGTATGAAATATAAAAATTGGATCGCAATTTTAGAAAGGAAAAATCGCTGCGAAATTGTACCCAAAAAGCTTTGAAGGACTCTGCCATTTTAGTCCATAGATTCTTCCTTTTATTCACTCTCCACTTGTTGTGGGGCAGACTGGCTCGTACATGCACATGCATCCACCGCTGTTGCCATTTCTAAGAAAAAGCAGTGTAAAGTTCAAGCCCGGGCAATTATTTTGACCAAATGTAAAGAGTTTTTGTAGGAACACTAATACAAAACCTCACTATAGTGTCTGATTGAATGCTAAAAACGTTGCGACACACCACCTTAAAAAACGCATTTATATGTATGAAATATAAAAATGTAATCGCAATTTTAGAAAGGAAAAATCGCTGCGAAATTGTACCCAAAAAGCTTTAAAGGACTCTGCCATTGTAGTCCATGGATTCCTCCTTTTATTCACTCTCCTCTTGTTGTGGGGCAGACTGGCTTGTACATGCACATGCATCCACCGCTGTTGCCATTTCTAAGAAAAAGCAGCATACAGTTCAGGCCCGGGCAATTATTTTGACCAAATTTAGAGAGTTTTTGTAGGAACACTAATACAAAACCTCACTATAATGTCTGATTGAATGCTAAAAACGTTACGACAGACCGCCTTAAAAAACGCATTTATATGTATGAAATATAAAAATTTAATCGCAATTTTAGAAAGGAAAAATCGCTGCGAAATTGTACCCAAAAAGCTTTGAAGGACTCTGCCATTGTAGTCCATAGATTCCTCCTTTTATTCACTCTCCACTTGTTGTGGGGCAGACTGGCTCGTACATTCACATGCATCCACCGCTGTTGCCATTTCTAAGAAAAAGCAGCGTACAGTTCAGGCCCGGGTTATTATTTTGACCAAATTTAGAGAGTTTTTGTAGGAACACTAATACAAAACCTCACTATAATGTCTGATTGAATGCTAAAAACGTTACGACAGACCGCCTTAAAAAACGCATTTATATGTATGAAATATAAAAATCTAATCGCAATTTTAGAAAGGAAAAATCGCTGCGAAATTGTACCCAAAAAGCTTTGAAGGACTCTGCCATTGTAGTCCATAGATTCCTCCTTTTATTCACTCTCCTCTGGTTGTGGGGCAGACTGGCTCGTACATGCACATGCATCCACCGCTGTTGCCATTTCTAAGAAAAAGCAGCATAAAGTTCAGGCCCGGGTTATTATTTTAACCAAATTTAGAGAGTTTTTGTAGGAACACGAATACAAAACCTCACTATAACGTCTGATTGAATGCTAAAAACGTTACGACAGACCGCCTTAAAAAACGCATTTATATGTATGAAATATAAAAATTTAATCGCAATTTTAGAAAGGAAAAATCGCTGCGAAATTGTACCCAAAAAGCTTTGAAGGACTCTGCCATTGTAGTCCATAATTTCCTCCTTTTATTCACTCTCCACTTGTTGTGGGGCAGACTGGCTCGTACATTCACATGCATCCACCGCTGTTGCCATTTCTAAGAAAAAGCAGCGTACAGTTCAGGCCCGGGTTATTATTTTGACCAAATTTAGAGAGTTTTTGTAGGAACACTAATACAAAACCTCACTATAATGTCTGATTGAATGCTAAAAACGTTACGACAGACCGCCTTAAAAAACGCATTTATATGTATGAAATATAAAAATCTAATCGCAATTTTAGAAAGGAAAAATCGCTGCGAAATTGTACCCAAAAAGCTTTGAAGGACTCTGCCATTGTAGTCCATAGATTCCTCCTTTTATTCACTCTCCTCTTGTGGTGGGGCAGACTGGCTCGTACATGCACATGCATCCACCGCTGTTGCCATTTCTGAGAAAAAGCGGCGTAAAGTTCAATTATTTTGACCAAATTTAAAGAGTTTTTGTAGGAACACTAATACAAAACCTCACAATAATGTCTGATTGAATGCTAAAAACGTTACGACAGACCGCCTTAAAAAACACATTTATATGTATAAAATATAAAAATGTAATCGCAATTTTAGAAAGGAAAAATCGCTGCGAAATTGTACCCAAAAAGCTTTGAAGTACTCTGCCAATGTAGTCCATAGATTCCTCCTTTTATTCACTCTCCTCTTGTTGTGGGGCAGACTGGCTTGTACATGCACATGCATCCACCGCTGTTGCCATTTCTAAGAAAAAGCAGCGTACAGTTCAGGCCCGGGCAATTATTTTGACCAAATTTAGAGAGTTTTTGTAGGAACACTAATACAAAACCTCACTATAATGTCTGATTGAATGCTAAAAACGTTACGACAGACCGCCTTAAAAAACGCATTTATATGTATGAAATATAAAAATTTAATCGCAATTTTAGAAAGGAAAAATCGCTGCGAAATTGTACCCAAAAAGCTTTGAAGGACTCTGCCATTGTAGTCCATAATTTCCTCCTTTTATTCACTCTCCACTTGTTGTGGGGCAGACTGGCTCGTACATTCACATGCATCCACCGCTGTTGCCATTTCTAAGAAAAAGCAGCGTACAGTTCAGGCCCGGGTTATTATTTTGACCAAATTTAGAGAGTTTTTGTAGGAACACTAATACAAAACCTCACTATAATGTCTGATTGAATGCTAAAAACGTTACGACAGACCGCCTTAAAAAACGTATTTATATGTATGAAATATAAAAATCTAATCGCAATTTTAGAAAGGAAAGATCGCTGCGAAATTGTACCCAAAAAGCTTTGAAGGACTCTGCCATTGTAGTCCATAGATTCCTCCTTTTATTCACTCTCCTCTGGTTGTGGGGCAGACTGGCTCGTACATTCACATGCATCCACCGCTGTTGCCATTTCTAAGAAAAAGCAGCATAAAGTTCAGGCCCGGGTTATTATTTTAACCAAATTTAGAGAGTTTTTGTAGGAACACGAATACAAAACCTCACTATAACGTCTGATTGAATGCTAAAAACGTTATGACACACCACCTTAAAAAACGCATTTATATGTATGAAATATAAAAATGTAATCGCAATTTTAGAAGGGAAAAATCGCTGCGAAATTGTACCCAAAAAGCTTTGAAGGACTCTGCCATTGTAGTCCATAGATTCCTCCTTTTATTCACTCTCCTCTTGTTGTGGGGCAGACTGGCTCGTACATGCACATGCATCCACCGCTGTTGCCATTTCTGAGAAAAAGCGGCGTAAAGTTCAATTATTTTGACCAAATTTAAAGAGTTTTTGTAGGAACACTAATACAAAACCTCACAATAATGTCTGATTGAATGCTAAAAACGTTACGCCAGACCGCCTTAAAAAACGCATTTATGTGTATAAAATATAAAAATGTAATCGCAATTTTAGAAAGGAAAAATCGCTGCGAAATTGTACCCAAAAAGCTTTGAAGGACTCTGCCATTGTAGTCCATAGATTCCTCCTTTTATTCACTCTCCTCTTGTTGTGGGGCAGACTGGCTCGTACATGCACATGCATCCACCGCTGTTGCCATTTCTAAGAAAAAGCAGCGTACAGTTCAGGCCCGGGCAATTATTTTGACCAAAATTAGAGAGTTTTTGTAGGAACACTAATACAAAACCTCACTATAGTGTCTGATTGGATGCTAAAAACGTTATGACACACCACCTTGAAAAACGCATTTATATGTATGAAATATAAAAATCTAATCGCAATTTTAGAAAGGAAAAATCGCTGCGAAATTGTACCCAAAAAGCTTTGAAGGACTCTGCCATTGTAGTCCATAGATTCCTCCTTTTATTCACTCTCCTCTTGTTGTGGGGCAGACTGGCTCGTACATGCACATGCATCCACCGCTGTTGCCATTTCTAAGAAAAAGCAGCGTAAAGTTCAGGCCCGGGTTATTATTTTGACCAAATTTAGAGAGTTTTTGTAGGAAGACTAATACAAAACCTCACAATAATGTCTGATTGAATGCTAAAAACGTTACGACAGACCGCCTTAAAAAACGCTTTTATATGTATGAAATATAAAAATCTAATCGCAATTTTAGAAAGGAAAAATCGCTGCAATATTGTACCTAAAAAGCTTTGAAGGACTCTGCCATTGTAGTCCATAGATTCCTCCTTTTATTCACTCTCTTCTTGTTGTGGGGCAGACTGGCTCGTACATGCACATGCATCCACCGCTGTTGCCATTTCTGAGAAAAAGCAGCGTAGAGTTCAGACCCGGGCAATTATTTTGACCAAAATTAGAGAGTTTTTGTAGGAACACTAATACAAAACCTCACTATGTCTGATTGAATGCTAAAAACGTTATGACACACCACCTTGAAAAACGCATTTATATGTATGAAATATAAAAATCTAATCGCAATTTTAGAAAGGAAAAATCGCTGCGAAATTGTACCCAAAAAGCTTTGAAGGACTCTGCCATTGTAGTCCATAGATTCCTTCTTTTATTCACTCTCCTCTTGTTGTGGGGCAGACTGGCTCGTACATTTACATGCATCCACCGCTGTTGCGATTTCTAAGAAAAAGCAGCGTACAGTTCAGGCCCGGGCAATTATTTTGACCAAATTTAGAGAGTTTTTGTAGGAACACTAATACAAAACCTCACACTAATATCTGATTGAATGCTAAAAACGTTACGCCAGACCGCCTTAAAAAACGCATTTATGTGTATAAAATATAAAAATGTAACCGCAATTTTAGAAAGGAAAAATCGCTGCGAAATTGTACCCAAAAAGCTTTGAAGGACTCTGCCATTGTAGACCATAGATTCCTCCTTTTATTCACTCTCCTCTTGTTGTGGGGCAGACTGGCTTGTACATGCACATGCATCCACCGCTGTTGCCATTTCTAAGAAAAAGCAGCGTAAAGTTCAGGCCCGGGTTATTATTTTGACCAAATTTAGAGAGTTTTTGTAGGAACACTAATACAAAACCTCACTATGTCTGATTGAATGCTAAAAACGTTACGACACACCACCTTAAAAAACGCATTTATATGTATGAAATATAAAAATGTAATCGCAATTTTAGAAAGGAAAAATCGCTGCAATATTGTACCTAAAAAGCTTTGAAGGACTCTGCCATTGTAGTCCATAGATTCCTCCTTTTATTCACTCTCTTCTTGTTGTGGGGCAGACTGGCTCGTACATGCACATGCATCCACCGCTGTTGCCATTTCTGAGAAAAAGCAGCGTAGAGTTCAGGCCCGGGCAATTATTTTGACCAAATTTAGAGAGTTTTTGTAGGAACACTAACACAAAACCTCACTATAATGTCTGATTGGATGCTAAAAACGTTATGACAGACTGCCTTCAAAAATGGAATGGAATTTTAAATCTTTTTTACGGAATGAAAAACCCAAAATGTACATAAAAATGTGGGATTTACAATATTAACTATGAACGATACAACACTGAATATTGACAACATGTGAACGTCACACCCCCTCTCCATCGACATATTTTACAATCAAGTAAAACGAGACAAAAATGCAACAAACATAGCAAAATATGAACGCAAAGGGTAAAATATAAGGTAGGTCGTGAGTTTAAACCCCGGCCGCGTCATACCAAAGACTATAAAAATGGGACGCATTACCCCCCTGCTTGGCACTCAGCATTAACGGTTGGATTTGGCGGGGTTTAATCACCAAAATGATTCCTGGGCGCGGCCACCACTGCTGCTCACTGCTCCCCTCACCTCCCAGGTCGGTGAGGGTGATGGGTCAAATGCAGATGATAATCTCACCACACTTAGTGTATGCCTGTAACAATCATTGGTACTTAAACTTCAACTTTAACAATATGTTCTGACTGCGGATCAACAACACCCATAAAGACTGTACATGCCTGGACCCTTTCGCGCATATTGGCCTTTAAAAAGTCAAAAACTAACCAAATAAAATTGTTAGGGTCACCATTTGAAAGACCTATTAAGAGTTAATGTAGTGCTGTGGTGCCCATTACGTCGATCGCGGAGGATGCGTTCATCATCGCCAGCCAGGCATTTAAAAAAATAGACCTAAAAATTAGCGATCATCAATCTTCACCAAGACGTCACTTTCGTCACTTGATTGACATTCACGACACCTGAGGGTCTTGTGAGATGACACTGGCTGCTGCGAGCTCATTATTAAGAAAAAGTGATAGACAGGAAGGCGAGAAACACCTTTTATTTCAACACATTCGCGCCGTACCTGCTGTCAAAACTCTAAATCAGGGGTGTCCAAAGTGCGGCCCGGGGGCCATTTGTGGCCCGCAGCTATTCGTTTACCGGCCCGCCACCTATTCTGCAAAAATTACAAAATTGATAGTATTTCAAAAATTCAAAGAAAACATTAAAAAAAAAAAAGTGGAATGAGGTAAAATCTAATGAGAAAAAGTGGCAATGTTGACACAAAGCTGCCATGCAGGCAGTTTTTTTTCACTTTTGTCTTTATTTTCTTATATTCCATTGCTCAAAATTAAAAAAAGGACAAAAAATCTGTTATAATGAATTATTACTTAAAATGTAAAATGTTTTATGTGGAAAAAATATTGCATATGTTGTGTGGTTGCCATATAAAAACATCAAAGTTTTGACAAAAGAGCATAAAACAAACAAAATAATGGTTCAAACTTAAAATCGACAGATATATCGGAATTTGATCTTGAAATTTAAGTATTTAAAAGTAAAAAAAAAAAAAATTATAATAAAAATGTATCACTTTATGAGTGGGGAACCTTTCGGATCTCAAATATTTAGTAGGATTTTATTTAACTTTTCACTGTGATTACTCAAAAATATTAAAAAATTAAAAACAATGGTGTCCTGGATTACTGATATTTGAGGGTTTTGATTGCTAAATAAAAGAACTCTCCTGAAGGAATCAATAAAATACTATCTACCCATCTATGTATCTAAATACCGTATTTTTCGGACTATAAGTCGCTTTTTTTTTTTTGTAGTTTGGCCGGGGGTGAGACTTGGCCAAACTATAAAAAAAAAAAAAAAAAAAAAAAAAATATATATATATATATATATATTATTTATTTTATTTTTTTAGGCTTGGACTGTGGAGAAGACTGCGACTTATTGTCCGAAAAATACGGTATTGCATATTTCAGTTTTACTATAAAAAACAAAGTTGTCTTTGACAGAAAAGGCATAAAACCTTATTTGTTTTGCTTTATATCAACCTCAAGTTGATATAAAGATTTACTGTAAGCATTAAATAAAAAAATAAATAATAATTTGACTTAAATTTAACATTTTAGTGACTGAGACCCTCTATGCTCCCCAAGATAATAAAAAAATCCATATATTTTGTTATGGTTTGAAAATGAAAAATATCAAAACGGACCCCGCATGCTTAAATTTTTCCGTGTGCGGCCCTCTGTGGAAAAAGATTGGACACACCTGCTCTAAAGACCGACTGGACAGTTCCTATCTTCACAATAAAAGCGCTGCTTCCTCTTGCCTGCGCTAACAAAATAAGAGTCTCGGAAAGCTGGCGTGCTCAAGCTAGCAAGCTACGGAGCTAATGGATTTCTTGTAAAGTGTATAAAAACGAGTATGGAAGCTGGACAAATAAGACGCCAAAAACCAACCACTTTCATGTGGTATTGGACGAAAAGCAGGACTTTTGTTCTCCTCCATTTGAAAATACCGACGTTATCCGCACTTCTGTCGGATTCCAATCAATGCAAGAATCAGGTAATACTCCAACTTATATTCTTGTCTTCATGAAAGAAAGTACTCTATATGTGTTAAACATTATTGCATTTACATTAAAAACCTATAATATGTTAACAAAAACGAATGTTTCATGAATAAAAACATATAAATTATATATATGAATGAGGTAGATCCCCTAGACTTGGTCAATTGAAAAGTATTTTACCTCAGCCGAGTGGACCTTTTGTTGGAAGACATATTGTAGAACACTGCCCTCTAGTGGTCGGATGAGAAAGCTGCCTGGTGTTGGGTGTGTCCTGAAGAGTTTTGTCCCCACAATTCACATGAAATGGTAAGTGAATTATATAAAAAAAAACAAAAAACACCCCTCCAACCTTAAAAAGCCCCCTTACCCCCCTAAAAGAGTAACATGAGTCTACCTTGCAGCTGTTTCCGCCACTTTGGGCGTATTTGTTGTTCAGGCCCGCCACCAATGGGGGCGCTGTTCATCTTTAGGTGCACTATTGTGAGGAGACACACCACAAACTCCCCAATTTTTTTATTTTTTATTTTTTTTGTGCTAAATTCCATCAGCAAGTCCTTCCAGGGGCGAAAAGCAATGGTTGAAATCTGGAAAGTATTAAACAACCTGCCTGGTGGTGCGGAGGGAGAGGTGGGGAAGGAGAGAAAAAAAGCCGGGAAGTAAAAAGTTTTTTTTTTTGGTTTTTTGTGGGATGGGGGAGAAATGAAGCAGAATACAAGATTGTTCATATGCCGCCCTTTTTTTTTTTTTTTTTGCTTGGCTCTGCTCATTTTTCTACCACTCCCCCATCTCTCTCTCTCTCTCACACACACACACACACACTCACACACTCACACACACACCCACCCCCCCAAAAAAATCCAGACCACTCCTCAGGCAATGCTAACATTTTTTTATTTTATTTAAATCCCCTTTTAAGTCTCGAGCAGTGTTTTTGCAACTCCTTTATTTCGATGGCTCCTAAACAAACATCTGTAGGGCGGTTTAGCTCGGTTGGTAGAGTGGCCGTGCCAGCAACTTGAGGGTTGCAGGTTCGATTCCCGCTTCTGCCAACCTAGTCACTGCCGTTGTGTCCTTGGGCAAGCCACTTTACCCACCTGCTCCCAGTGCCACCCACACTGGTTTGAATGTAACTTAGATATTGGGTTTCACTATGTAAAGCGCTTTGAGTCACTAGAGAAAAAGCACTATATAAATATAATTCACTTCACTTCACTGTAAGATGTAAGAAATGCTTTTATACAAATATCACTGATGTTTGCATCTTCATAATTTAAATGGTCGGCAACATTTCACGCGATGCCAGTTGTAGTTTTTCCTATCCGTCCCGCTTAGATGTTACACACAGCTGTTTGTTGGTCCCCTAAAGCAGTGGTCCCTAACCACTGGGCCGTGGACTGGTACCGGGCCGCACATGAAATGTATTTATTTATTTTATTAAATTTTTTTAAATTATTAAATCAACATAAAAAACACAATGTATACATTATATAACAATATAGATCAATACAGTCTACAGGGATACATTCCGTAAGCACCGGTCCGTGGGACAAATTTTCATGCGTCGAGCGGTCCGAAGCTACAAAAAGGTTGGGGACCACTGCCCTAAAGATCGTAACTTCAGTGTCGATGTGGCAAAATACCCTAAAGCAGGGGTCTGCAACCCAAAATGTTAAAAGAGCCATATTGGACCGAAAATACACCCAACGATTGCATCTTTTGACCACTGGAGCAACTTAAATCCGTTGATTGGTAAGTGTTTGTTTGGCATTAAATGTGGGTGGAGGGAAAGGCTGGATGCAAATATAGCTACAAATGAGGCATAATGATGCAAAATGTACATACAGCTAGCCTAAATAGCATGTTAGCATGGATTAGCTGGCAGTCATGCCGTGACCAAATATGTCTGATTAGCGCATAAGTCAATAACATCAACAAAACTCAATTTTGTGATTTCGTTGACTTTATCGTTGGAAATGCATCTGCTTTGAGTGTCGCGGGATATCCACACATCTCTGTGCCATCTGTCGTAGCATCGCCATAGTCTGTAAAATGTGCAGAACAAACGAGGGACTTTCGCATCTTTTGACCACTGGTGTACTTGAATCCGTCGATTAGTATGTGACCAAATATGTCTGATTAGCACATAAGTCAATAACAACAACAAAACTCAATTTTGTAACTTTGTTGACTTTATCGTTGGAAATGCAGCTGCTTTGAGTGTCGCAGGATATCCACACATCTCTGTGCCATCTGTCGTAGCATCGCCACAGTCTGTAAAATGTGCAGAACAAACGAGGGACTTTCGCATCTTTTGACCACTGGTGTACTTGAATCCGTCGATTAGTATGTGTTTGTTTGGCATTAAATGTGGGTGGAGGGAAAGGCTGGATGCAAATATAGCTACAAATGAGGCAAAATGATGCAGTGCCATTTCTGCCATGTTGGCATCGATTAGCATGCCGTGCTAATCGATGCACACTCCACGTAAGACAACTTGAATCCGTCCCCGTTCGTGTTGTTAGACCCTCCGACAACACACCGACGAGGCATGATGTCTCCAAGGTACAGAAAACAGTCGAAAAAAGGGAAAATAACAGAGCAGATTTGACTTGTGTGTGTAATCTGTTTGAGAAAATGGTGGATTGCTTCCCTTTGTAACGTCACGGGTGAAAGATCATCGCTCCGACAGCGAACAATTGAAAGGCGTTTCGCCAAATTCACCCATTTAGAGTTCGGAAATCGGTTAAAAAAAACATATGGTCTTTTTTCTGCAACATCAAGGTATATATTGACGCTTACATAGGTCTGGTGATAATGTTCCCCTTTAATATTTGGTTACTTGTCCCTTGGCAAGTTTCACTGCAATACGGCGCTTTTGGTAGCCATCTACAAGCTTCTGGTTGAATTTTTGACCACTCCACTTGAGGAAATTAGTGTAGTTCAGCTAAATTTGGACTTATTTCTTCAGCATTGTCCACACGTTTAAGTCAGGACTTTGGGAAGGTCATTCTGAAACTTTAACTTTAGCCTGATTTAGCCATTTCGTTACCACTTTTGATCTGGGTTTGAGGTCATTGTCCTGTTGGAACACCAACTGCACCTAAGACCCAACTTCCGGCCTGATGATTTTAGGTTGTCCTAAAGAAAATGGAGGTAATCCTCCTTTTTCATTGTCCCATTTACTCTCTGTAAAGCACCAGTACCATTGGCAGCAAAACAGGCCCAGAGCTTAATACTACTACCACCACCATGCTTGACGGTAGTAATGGTGTTCCTGGGATTAAATACCTTACCTTTTCTTCTCCAAACATATTGCAGGGTGTTGTGGCCAAACAGCTACATTTTTGTTTCATCTGACCAGAGAACTTTTCCCCCAGAAGGTCTTATCTTTGTCCATGTGATTTCAAATGAAACAAAAATGTAGCTGTTTGGCCACAACACCCTGCAATATGTTTTGCTGCCAAATCAACACATTTAGCTGAACTGCACCAATTTTGTCAAGAGGAGTGGTCAAAAATTCAACCAGATGCTTGTGGATGGCTACCAAAAGCGCCTTATTGCAGTGAATTTTGCCAAGGGACATGTAAGCAAATATTAACATTGCTGTATGTATACTTTTGACCCAGCAGATTTGCTCACATTTTCAGTAGACACATAATAATTTCATAAAAGAATCAAACTTCATGAATGTTTTTTGTGACCAACAAGTATGTGCTCCAATCACTCTATCACAAAAATATAAGAGTTGTACAAAGTATTACAAACTCAAGACAGCCATGGCATTATGTTCTTTACAAGTCCACGACTGTAAGTGTTATAATGAAGGCAACACATGTGTCTATATTAGCTATATTAGCCTACTATCGAAGGCTGACATGAATCTTTGTTGACAGAAAAGTTGTATTTAAATTTTTATTTTACACATTTTTGCAACATTGGCTTCTCATAGGATGAGATAAGTTCTGGAAATGACTGGCTCACAATGCCCAAAGGTATATAGATGTGTGTGTCCGAGTTAAAGGAAGTGACAGGCTGTCTTCTTCTAATGGATTTATTACAATCTTTGCAAGCTGGGTAATGGGTAATCCAGCCTATCTTGCCGATTGTATTGTACCATATGTCCCGGCAAGAAATCTGCGTTCAAAAGACTCCGGCTTATTAGTGATTCCTAGAGCCCAAAAAAAGTCTGCGGGCTATAGAGCGTTTTCCGTTCGGGCTCCAGTACTCTGGAATGCCCTCCCGGTAACAGTTCGAGATGCTACCTCAGTAGAAGCATTTAAGTCTCACCTTAAAACTCATCTGTATACTCTAGCCTTTAAATAAACCTCCTTTTTAGACCAGTTGATCTGCCGCTTCTTTTCTTTCTCCTATGTCCCCCCCTCCCTTGTGGAGGGTGTCCGGTCCGATGACCATGGATGAAGTACTGGCTGTCCAGAGTCGAGACCCAGGATGGACCGCTCGCCTGTGTATCGGTTGGGGACATCTCTACGCTGCTGATCCGCCTCCGCTTGAGATGGTCTCCTGTGGACGGGACTCTCGCTGCTGTCTTGGATCCGCTTTGAACTGAACTCTCGCGGCTGTGTTGGAGCCACTATGGATTGAACTTTCACAGCATCATGTTAGACCCGCTCGACATCCATTGCTTTCGGTCCCCTAGAGAGGGGGGGTTGCCCACATCTGAGGTCCTCTCCAAGGTTTCTCATAGTCACTGGCGTCCCACTGGATGTGAATTCTCCCTGCCCACTGGGTGTGAGTTTTCCTTGCCCTTTTGTGGGTTCTTCCAAGGATGTTGTAGTCGTAATGATTTTTGCAGTCCTTTGAGACATTTGTGATTTGGGGCTATATAAATAAACATTGATTGATAATGTTTGCTGTGGTCTGGAACAACATGGGACACAAACAACTATGAGAAATGCAGCTAATATTACATACAGATAATGTGTCATGAGACATGTAAATATAAATTAAATACACAGTGAACATAAGTAAAGGAAATTTAAATGAGCTCAACTATACCTACAAACGAGGCATGATGATGCAATATGTACATACAGCTAGCCTGCATAGTCCCCTGATATGTCTGCGAACAAGGTGACTCTCATGGCTAATTGGACTTGGGTCGCAAGCTCAGGTCTGATCATCCTGTAGCTGGCCGCCTCTGGAGAGGGTGTATAGTATTAAAGGCCGAAACACCCAGTGACCCAGAGGAACACTACTGATGATGCGCACCCGTAAATTATTTTATCCTTCAGGTCTTCCATTCACGTTCACTGTTCACTTACAAGGCCACCAAGTGTATGTGCTCACAAAGGATGCAAACACCTCATTCTGTTTTAATTTGTTTTAGGAGTCTTTTTACATGTTTTTTAGGAGTATTTTTACGTGTTTTATGAGTTTTTAACGTGTTTTATCAATCAATCAATCAATGTTTACTTATATAGCCCTAAATCACGAGTGTCTCAAAGGGCTGCACAAACCACTACGACATCCTCGGTAGGCCCACATAAGGGCAAGGAAAACTCACACCCAGTGGGCAGGGAGAATTCACACCCAGTGGGACGTCGGTGACAATGATGACTATGAGAACCTTAGAGAGGAGGAAAGCAATGGATGTCGAGCGGGTCTAACATGATACTGTAAAAGTTCAATCAATAATGGATCCAACACAGTCGCGAGAGTCCAGTCCAAAGCGGATCCAACACAGCAGCGAGAGTCCCGTTCACAGCGGAGCCAGCAGGAAACCATCCCAAGCGGAGGCGGATCAGCAGCGCAGAGATGTCCCCAGCCGATACACAGGCGAGCAGTACATGGCCACCGGATCGGACCGGACCCCCTCCACAAGGGAGAGTGGGACATAGAAGAGAAAGAAAAGAAACGGCAGATCAACTGGTCTAAAAAGGGAGTCTATTTAAAGGCTAGAGTATACAAATGAGTTTTAAGGTGAGACTTAAATGCTCCTACTGACGTGGCATCTCGAACTGTTACCGGGAGGGCATTCCAGAGTACTGGAGCCCGAACGGAAAACGCTCTATAGCCCGCAGACTTTTTTTGGGCTTTGGGAATCACTAATAAGCCGGAGTCCTTTGAACGCAGATTTCTTGCCGGGACATATGGTACAATACAATCGGCAAGATAGGATGGAGCTAGACCGTGTAGTAATTTATACGTAAGTAGTAAAACCTTAAAGTCACATCTTAAGTGCACAGGAAGCCAGTGCAGGTGAGCCAGTACAGGCGTAATGTGATCAAACTTTCTTGTTCTTGTCAAAAGTCTAGCAGCCGCATTTTGTACCAACTGTAATCTTTTAATGCTAGACATGGGGAGACCCGAAAATAATACGTTACAGTAGTCGAGGCGAGACATAACAAACGCATGGATAATGATCTCAGGGTCTTTAGTGGACAAAATGGAGCGAATTTTAGCGATATTACAGAGATGAAAGAAGGCCGTTTTAGTAACTCTTTTAATGTGTGCCTCAAAGGAGAGAGTTAGGTCGAAGATAATACCCAGATTTTTTACCGTGTCGCCTTGTTTAATTGTTTGGTTGTCAAATGTTAGAGTTGTATTATTAAATAGAGTTCGGTGTCTAGCAGGACCGATAATCAGCATTTCCGTTTTTTTGGCGTTGAGTTGCAAAAAGTTAGCGGACATCCATTGTTTAATTTCATTAAGACACGCCTCCAGCTGACTACAATCCGGCGTGTTGGTCAGCTTTAGGGGCATGTAGAGTTGGGTGTCATCAGCATAACAGTGAAAGCTAACACCGTATTTGCGTATGAGTATTTTAGGAGTCTTAATGTGTTTTAGGACTCTTACTATGTGTTTTAGGAGTCTTATTATGTCTTTTAGGAGTATTTTACGTTTTAGATGTCACTGTGCGTCTCTTCGGAGTCATTTTATGTGTTTTGGAGTCGTTTTTAATGTTTTAGAAGTTAGTTGTTGTGTTTTTAAATGTTTTACTAGTCATTTTAATGGGTTAAGTCATTTTATGCATTTGTGCTTTGCACAAGAGGTAGAACATCTCACTCTGTGTTTTCTGGAATCTGAACATCCATCCCCATCCATTTTCTACCGCTTATTCCCTTTTGAGGTCGCGGGGGGCGCTGGCGCCTATCTCAGCTACAATCGGGCGGAAGGCGGGGATACACCCTGGACAAGTCGTCACCTCATCGCAGGGCCAACACAGATAGACAACATTCACACTCACATTCACACACTAGGGCCAATTTAGTGTTGCCAATCAACCTATCCCCAGGTGCATGTCTTTGGAAGTGGGAGGGAGCCGGAGTACCCGGAGGGAACCCACGCATTCACGGGGAGGACATGCAAACTCCACACAGAAAGATCCCGAGCCTGGATTTGAACCCAGGACTGCAGGACCTTCGTATTGTGAGACAGACGCACTAACCCCTCTGCCACCGTGAAGCCCAGAATCTGAACATAAGTAAAGGAAATTAAATGAGCTCAACTATACCTACAAACGAGGCATGATGATGCAATATGTACATACACCTAGCCTAAATAGCATGTTAGCATCGATTAGCTTGCAGTCACGGATTGACCAAATATGCTTGATTAGCACTCCGGCAACTCAATAAAATCAACAAAGCTCTTCTTAGTGCATTCGCGCACAGCATAAAACATTTGGTGGACAGCATCGGAGAAAGTTGTACATGCAAACAAACGACGATGAGTTCAAAGACCGCTTGAATTAGTAGGACAAAACGGCGCTTGCCAAATACTCATCTGTGAAGCATGTTTAACATAAACAGTGGGACTTGTAACAATTAGGAAGGTTTGTGTCATGTTTGTTCTCCGACAATATATTAAAACATTTTATTTTTCTCCATCTTTTTCCATTTTCACACATCTTTGAAAGAGGTCCAGGCAGCCACTAGGGCGGAGTTAAAAGATGTAGTTGACCCCCGCCCTAAAGTTACAGTTGGTGTTTTGTTTTTTTAAATCTAGCTGTCACTTTTTTATGGGATTGAATAACAGCACCGCTTTGTTTTTTGAAATTTTACATCTTACTCAATAGCTATTCTGCTATTGTTATATTTAATAAAAACAGCAAGGGTATATCCCCTGGATGTCGACCTATCTCTGTGGACGTTGCTGGGATGGGGGTTGGAAAGTGTTTCCTCAAGATAAAGTTAGTTTGGCGAGTCTAAACTTGGCAGCATTTACGCCGACAAAGATAAACGGGTAGCGGAGGGCCTCGCCGCGCAGCCGGGTCTTTAATGAACGGCTAAGTGTGTCAATGCATTTGAAATACAGTCAAATTTATCTAAGTGGATCCTCGGAGAGCGCGAGAGGATACAGTGGAAGCGTTGGTGAATAAAACATGAGCATCTCACATACGACTCGCTGGAAGATTAATTTGTGCCGCTTAAAGAACTGCGAGGCCTACATGTTTTACTTTCTATTCGTACCTTTTTAAAGATGAGGCTTTCTTACTTGTCAGGCATGGGATGTGCATAAGGCAGGGGTGTCCAAACTTTTTCCACTGAGGGCCGCAGACTGAAAAATCAAAGTGTGCGGGGGCCATTTTGATATTTTTCTTTTTTTAAAAGCAATACAATAGTTGTGTTTTTACCTTTTATGGCTTTCCTCAAGCTTCACGGTGGCGGAGGGGTTAGTGCGTCTGCCTCACAATAAGAAGTTCCTGCAGTCCTGGGTTCAAATCCAGGCTTTGGATCTTTCTGTGTGGAGTTTGCATGTTCTCCCCATGACTGCGTGGGTTCCCTCCGGGTACTCCGGCTTCCTCCCACTTCCAAAGACATGCACCTGGGGATAGGTTGATTGGCAACACTAAATTGGCCCTAATGTGTGAATGTGAGTGTGAATGTTGTCTGTCTATCTGTGTTGGCCCTGTGATGAGGTGGCGACTTGTCCAGGGTGTACCCGGCCTTCCGCCAGATTGTTGCTGAGATAGGCGCCAGCGCCCCCCGTGACCCCGAAAGGGAATAAGCGGTAGAAAATGGATGGATGGATGGGCTTTCCTCAAGGGCGGCATAGCTCGGTTGGTAGAGTGGCCGTGCCAGCAACTTGAGAGTTGCAGGTTCGATTCCCGCTTGTGCCATCCTAGTTACTGCCGTTGTGTCCTTGGGCAAGACACTTTACCCACCTGCTCCCAGTGCCACCCACACTGGTTTAAATGTAACTTAGATATTGGGTGTCACTATGTAAAGCGCTTTGAGTCACTTGAGAAAAAGCGCTATATAAATATAATTCACTATAATTCACTATAAGTTTGGTCCTCGGTCTCCAGAAGGGTCTCAGTCATAAAAATGTTAGAAATAAGTCATAAATCCATCCATCCATCCATTTTCTACCGCTTATTCCCTTTTAGGGTCGCGGGGGGCGCTGGTGCCTATCTCAGCTACAATCGGGCGGAAGGCGGCGTACACCCTGGACAAGTCGCCACCTCATCCCAGGGCCAACACAGATAGACAGACCACATTCACACTCACAAAAAAATAATTTTTTTCATTTAACGCTTGAATCTCGAGATCAACTTCAGGTCTGTATGTCGTTATAACATTTTTTTAAATGTTGTTTTTTAAGTTTATGGTCTTTATGTCAAAACCCTTATTTATATGGCAAACACACAAACTACGCAACATTTTCCCCCAAAACATTTCAAAGTGGAATATTTGACGTGAAGTAATTGGAACCCTAGATAGGTCAATAAATCATAACAATAAAAAAAGAATACGTGTAGAAAATAAGCGGACTGTATATTTATGTTATTTTACTTTTAACGCTTAAGTCTGTAGATCTCTTGATTATAAGATTTTATAATTTTTTGTCATATTTTTTTTGTTTGTTTGATACCTTTTTTGTGAAAGAAAACTTTGTTACACACACACACACACGCACACACACACACACACACACACACACACACACATTTTTGTATTTCTTCTTTAGACCTCTGAAAAATGTCTACCTCTTTAGGACCAGCCTTTCTAGATATATAAATATGTGTATTTACATTAATATATACATACTATGCAAATATTAAAAAAGCTTTTTGTCAAAAATAAGTTGGAATTTCACAGGATAAAGTTCACAATTTCACAAGAAAAACTTTGGCATGATAAAAGTCGGCAATTTACTCAACGCAAGTCAAAATTTCACAAGAAAAACTGAGCATTTGTGCAATATTATGATATAAGTGGGGATCTTACTCAAACAGTCGCAATTTTCCAAGAAAAGTTTAACAATTTACCAATTTGATGAAATGTCGTAATTGTACTCTGACAAATGTCACAATTTTATAAGAAAACTTTAAAATTGTGGCAATATCCTAATAATAATTCGGAAGTTTTACTTGGAAAAATTATAAGAAAAGCCATAATTTTACTCAAAAAATGTCAGATTTTACAAGAACAACAGAAACATTAGCAATATTGTGATAAGTCAGCATTTTTTTTTTATTACAAACGTCACCGTTTTGCATTAAAAAGTAATAATTGTACATGAAAAAGTAATAATTTTATGAGAAAATATTGCGATATTTAAACAGAAGGAATATGAGAAATTGTTCTCAATTGTATGAGAAAAAAGTTGATACATTGTGAGAAAAAGACTGCTTTTAGTTTTTTGTTTGTTTTTTTAATTACATTTTTTGTTTGTAATTGTTTTATTAATCTTCATTTTTTACTTGCAAGTATCTATATCCATCCATCCATCCATTTCCTACCGCTTATTCACTTTTATTTTTTTTAAAATTAATTTAGGCCAAAGGGGGCGCATTTTAATTTCTTACACACTTTTGTTATTACATATGTTGGCCAGAGGGGGAGCACTTTTAAAACCGACACAGTCAATTTGAAAAATCCCTCCTTTTTGGGACCACCCTAATTTTGATAGATTTCCCCACCAGGGGTGCAAATGAGAAATTCTCTATTAGATACAATGATTTTCCATATTGGGACCACGATTTAGGTCCTAAGTTGTTCACCGGTCCTCATATGGAAGGTACTTTTCCTTGTTGATGTCTCAAGAAGGGAAGAAATACAAGAACACACACACATTTCTATATTTTCTACCTTCTTGAGACCTCCAAAAAATGCCTACTTCTTAAGGACCACCCTTTCTAGATATATAAAGATTTGTATTTACAACATTAATAATGTATACAAACTATGCAAATATAAAAAACTTGTTGTGAAAAATGAGTTGGAATTTCACAAGAAAAACTGAGCATTTGTGCAATATTATGATAAAAGTCACAATTTTACAAGAAAAGCCTGACATTTTGGCAATTTTATGCAAAAAGTCATAATTTTACTCTTGCAAAGTCACAATTTTATAAGAAAACTTAAACATTTTGGCAATACTCTAATAATAATTGGAAATGTTACTTGGCAAAATTATGAGAAAAGTCATAATTTTACTCAAAAAATGTCAGATTTTACAGGAACAATAGAAACATTGACAATATTGTGATAAAAGTCAGCATTTTGTATTACAAATGTCACCATTTTGCATTAAAAAGTAATACTTTTACACAAAAAGCAATAATTTAATGAGAAAATTTGCAATAATACAAACAAAAATAGTATGAGAACTTGTTCCCAATTTTACAAGAAAAGTCAACACATTTTAAATTTTTTTTAATTTGAATTTTTGTTTGTAATTGTTTTTCAATCTTCATTATTTACTTCAACTTACATATACACATATACGTATTTATTTTATTTATTTCCGATTGTAGCTGGGATAGGCACCAGCGCCCCCCGCTACCCTAAAGGAAATAAGCGGTAGAAAATGGATGGATGTTTTATTAATTTTGGCCAAAAGGGGGCATATTTAAATTTCTTACACCTGTTATTACGTATCTTAGCCAGAGGGGGAGCACTTAAAATGTTTACACACGCTTGTTATTTCATATGTTGACCAGAGGGGGAGCACTTTTAAAACCGACACAATCAATTTGAAAAATCCCTCCTTTTTTGGGACCACCCGAATTTCGATTGATTTCACCACTGCAAATGACACATTCTCTATTAGATGCAATGCTTTTCTGTATTTTGTATTTTTTTTAATCTTCATTATTTACTTCAATTTATTACAGTATCTCTCTATATACATATTTATTTTATTTTTTATTTTTTTATTCATATTGGCCAAAGGTGACGCATTTCAATTTCTTACACACACTTGTTATTTCATATGTTGACCCTCTGCCGAACATATGAAATAACTATGCTAGAATGTCTTCCCAAACCATAGGGGGCGCCATTTTTACAGCCGCAACTGGGATTTTTAAGGCTCACCTTTCAGCGTGACATTCAGTCCTAGGATACAATAATTACTTCTCTAAAAAAAAAAAAAAAAAACTTTTAACATTTTTTTTTTATTTTAAAAATTGTTCATTTTGCTCTTTTTTTTTTTTTTTTACAGTAGAAAGAAAAAAAACAGTGAAGGACACCAGCAGACATCAATCAAGAGGAGTAGGAATATAAACATTCCAGTGCCTGGTTTTGACCTCTTCACCTCCAAAATCCAGCAGACCGGCCTGGGAGACCACACACACACACACACACACGCACACACACACACACGCACACACAAATGGACGGCGGGGGAAGGGAGTGAAAGCCCGCCAGATGCCTATTTAAAAATGAACTCCCTGGCAGCTCAGGTATGTGATCTCGGGTCTTGCTGCTGATCTCCTGTGAGTACTCTGACTTCCACTGAACATGGTGTCATCACTTCCTTCCTTACTGTCTTTCTTGGCTCACATCCAAGTTGTTTATGTTGAAATGTCTTTTTCCATCTTGCAAAACCCCGCAGCTGCTCGCTAACCGCATAAAAACCTCGGAAAAACGTGCTATTAATACACGGAACATGTACGAGAATATGTCAAATATGTTCACTTATGATGTCACTGCCCTGTTTTTATGTGCACTCTTTTATAAGCCTTGCTAATTGTTGTTATTAGGGTTGTACTGGTATACCAGTACTGGTATAGTATCGCGGTACTAATGAATCAAAAACGGTACTATACTCTGTTTGAAAAGTCAGACTGACCATACGTCCTCTTTTCCCCGGTCATGTCCTCTTTTGCAGGGCTGTCCGGGTGGAGTTTCTTAAATACGTCACATGTCCGGCATACTATGCAAATATTAAAAAGCTTTTTGTCAAAAATAAATTGGAATTTCACAAGATAAAGGTCACAATCTCACAAGAAAAACTTAGAATTTTGGCAGTATTATGATAAAAGTCGTCAATCTACTCAACGCAAGTCAAAATTTCACAAGAAAAACTGAGCATTTGTGCAATGTTATGATAAAATTTGGGATCTTACTCTAACAGTTGCAGTTTTGCAAGAAAAGTTTAACAGTTTACCAATTCTATGAAAAATCGTAATTTTACTCTGACAAATGTCACAATTTTATAAGAAAACTTAAAAATGTTGGCAATATGTTAATAATAATAATCGGAAATTTTAAATTTTACTCAAAAAATGTCAGATTTTACAGGAACAACAGAAACATTAGCAATATTGTGATAAGTCAGCATTTTTTTTTATTACAAATGTCACCTTTTTGCATTAAAAAGTAATAATTGTACATGAAAAAGTAATCATTTTATGAGAAAATATTGCAATATTATGTAAACAGAAGGAATATGAGAAATTGTTCTCAATTGCAAAACCAGCAGCTGCTCGCTAACTGCATAAAAACCTCGGAAAAACGTGCTATTAATACACGGAACATGTACGAGAATACGTCAAATATGTTCACTTATGATGTCACTGCCCTGTTTTTATGTGCACTCTTTTATAAGCCTTGCTATTTGTTGTTATTAGGGTTGTACTGGTATAGTATCGCGGTACTAATGAATCAAAAACGGTACTATACTCTGAAAAGTCAGACTGACCATACGTCCTCTTTTCCCCGGTCATGTCCTCTTTTGCAGGGCTGTCTGGGTGGAGTTTCTTAAATACGTCACATGTCCGGCATACTATGCAAATATTAAAAAGCTTTTTGTCAAAAATAAATTGGAATTTCACAAGATAAAGGTCACAATCTCACAAGAAAAACTTAGAATTTTGGCAGTATTATGATAAAAGTAACGCTTTTAATGTGTGCCTCAAAGGAGAGAGTTGGGTCGAAGATAATACCCAGATTCTTTACCGTGTCGCCTTGTTTAATTGTTTGGTTGTCAAATGTTAGAGTTGTATTATTAAATAGAGTTCGGTGTCTAGCAGGACCGATAATCAGCATTTCCGTTTTTTTGGCGTTGAGTTGCAAAAAGTTAGCGGACATCCATTGTTTAATTTCATTAAGACACGCCTCCAGCTGACTACAATCCAGCGTGTTGGTCAGCTTTAGGGGCATGTAGAGTTGGGTGTCATCAGCATAACAGTGAAAGCTAACACCGTATTTGCGTATGAGTATTTTATGAGTCTTAATGTGTTTTAGGAGTCTTACTATGTGTTTTAGGAGTCTTATTATGTGTTTTAGGAGGGGGGGGGGTTACCCACATTTGTGGTCCTCTCCAAGGTTTCCCATAGTCATTCCCATCGACGTCCCACCGGGTTGTGAATTTTTCCTTGCCCTTATGCGGGCGCTGAACCGTGGATCTTGTTGTGGCCTGTGCAGCCCTTTGAGACACTTGTGATATAGGGCTGGATAAACAAACATTGATTGATTGAAACACAACAGAACAAATACCCAGAACCCCTTGTAGCACTAGCTCTTCCGGGACCTTACAATATACACCCCCCACTACAACCAAACCCCACCCATCCCCATAACCCCGCCCACCTCAACCACACCCCCCTCATATCCCAAATTCGGAGGTCTCAAGGTTGGCAAGTATGACACACACGTGGCCACCGCTGCTCACTGCTCCCCTCACCTCCTAGGGGGTGGAACAAGGGGGATGGGTCAAATGAAGAGGACACATTTCACCACACCTAGTGTGTGTGTGTGTGTGTGTGTGTGTGTTACTATCAATGGACCTTTAACTTGAACAAAAACACCATACAAAGATCCTCTAATGACAGGAGTGCTTTGCGGTGTTTAATTTCCAAACGCCGGTCAAAGATATAGTGTGACAGGGACAAAGCTATTTTAGGGATGTCCGACTAGTGTAAGCATATTTTATTGCATTTTTTTTTTTTAGCATTCAGCAGAAAGGACTGGTGTTTTTTTTGTTTTTTTAGACTGGCGCGCAGAAACAATGAGTCACCTCTTCTTATTTTCCATTCTCTGCGCCTGTCTGCGTCCTTCCTTCTCACCCCGCTGACGAGCCGTCCCTGCAGCCGTGTGAGTCCTCCGGAGGTCCGCCGGCCTGGCTTCCACTCGGCCGTGACCGCCCAGCATGGGGCCTGAGGTGCTGGAGGAGGCTAATCCTCCCCCGTCCCTCAGGGGGGGGGGGGGCGACCACGGTCGACTGACTACTGGGACACGAGTATTTAGACACATTGTCATCGCAACAACAGGAAGTCGTGTCGTTATCCGCCCGAATAGTTTCCAGTCTTCTGGTAAAGACATGTTTGCAGTGTTTCTGTGGGGAGTTATTGACATTAATAAGAGATGGGGCTCGATCCGGCTCTGGTTCAGTGCAGTTTTATCAGAACTGGACAGCAAGTGGTCATTTTGGGTCAGGGCTGTCCAAAGTGCGGACCGGGGGCCATTTGTGGCCCGCAGCTAATAGTTAACCGGCCCGCCTGACTTTCTGGAAATGCTATTGCAAAAATAAAAAAAAAACATTAAAAAAAAGCGGAATAAGGTGCAATCTAACTAGAAAAAGTTGGCGTTTTTTTTCTTTTGTCTCTTAATTTTCTTTTTTTTTTGCAATTGCGCCAAAAAAAAAAAAAAATCTAACTCTAATAATTATTGACCTATTCAAGGCTCCAATTATTTCAAATATTTCATTTTAAAATGTTAAATGTGGAAAATATTGCCTATACAGTAAGGCAAAAAAAGTATTTAGTCAGCCACCGATTGTGCAAGTTCTCCCACTTAAAATGATGACAGAGGTCTGTAATTTTCATCAACTGTGAGAGACAGAATGTGAAAAAAAAAATCCAGGAATTCACATCGTAGGAATTTCAAATAATTTTTTTTATAAATTATGGTGGAAAATAAGTATTTGGTCAACCTTTCAAAGCTCTCACTGATGGAAGGAGGTTTTGGCTCAAAATCTCACGATACATGGCCCCATTCATTCTTTCCTTAACACGGATCAATCGTCCTGTCCCCTTAGCAGAAAAACAGCCCCGAAGCATGATGTTTCCACCCCCATGCATTACAGTAGGTTTGGTGTTCTTGGGATGCAACTCAGTATTCTTCTTCCTCCAAACACGACAGGTTGAGTTTATACCAAAAAGTTATATTTTGGTTTCATCTGACCACATGACATTTTCTCAACTCCTCGTTTGAGCTGTAAAACCTACAACTGTGGTTTTTATGGCGTCCCACTGTAAACAAAAAAAATTAACCGGTACTACATATTTTTTTAGGGTAAAAAAAAAACTTTGACAAAACTTTACCGTAAGAAAAAACAGTGGTAGTTTTTTCCAATTTACAATAATATGCTACTAAAAAGAACAAAAACAACAATGCAAATTTTCTGGCAACCAAGATGCCATGTTTTTCCGCTAAAGAAAAAAAAAATCAGTGGTACTGTTTTTCCATTTATCGTAATATGGCAGTTTTTTAACCGTAAAATCTACAAAGTTGTTTTTTCAAGTGTACCAGCATGAATGATAAAAAAAAGAAGGAAAATGTACAATTGATGATCCTTGCATGGTCAGAGGTCATCACAAATGGCCTTTATGGCGCCCGCCTTGTGCAATGGAAATGTAATGTAAAAAGTTGGTCTCAATACTTGCCCATATATGGTCGTGAGAGTGAAAGCTCATTGTGCATGCATTAACCAGGTTTTAATATCTCATATAAAAAAACTCCAAGAAAAGACATTTGCACTCGTGGGAACTTCACCCTCACAAAAAGAGGTCTCCCATGCTGGGGGGGGGGGGTGTTCCTCCACAAGTGCCAACGTGGTCTTGGCGCCATCCCAACAGAGTCAGGGTGCCCCCCCCCCCACCCCCCCTCATACAATCCCCTCCTTGTTGTGTCAGACACTGCATACCCACTGTGGAGCTGCGACGCTCCAGCACTTGCCAGGAAGTGGGGGGGGGGGGGGGGATTACCGTGGGACACATCACCATTGGCTAACTTTGACCTTTCACCTCGGCGGAGAAATGTAGCAAGTGGCCCAGCGAGTGACATTAACTCCTCTCTTTCATCCAGGTGATTTGTCGTCGTCTCTCCCCCCCCCCCCCCCCCCCCACCCCGTCCAGTTTAACTGTTGGTACGTGTTTGGACACATGGAGGGTCTCGCTGCAGCTGCATTCTTAGTGTCCACTGTGCTTTCTTTTCAGCTTTTAGCACTGTCAGCACTTTCTAGGACAAGAGGAGCGCCTTTCTGTCCTGTGAAGGTCGCCTGTTAATGCAAAATGGCATTTTTTATTGCAGTGCCAGTTTTAGTTATTTTCACTACATGCTGTAAGGGACGGCTTCATAGGAAAAAAATCAAAATAAACCTAATATAGAGTTGATATTTTCAAATACAAAAGCCAAAACCAGTGAAGTTGTCACGTTGTGTAAATGGTAAATAAAAACAGACTACAATGATTTGCAAATCCTTTTCAACTTGTATTCAATTGAATAGACTGCAAAGAGAAGATATTTAATGTAATTGCCAATAATCAGGGCTTCACGGTGGAAGAGGGGTTAGTGCGTCTGCTTCACGATACGAAGGTCCTGCAGTCCTGGGTTCAATCCCAGGCTCGGGATCTTACTGTGGGGAGTTTGCATGTTCTCCCCGTGAATGCGTGGGTTCCCTCCGGGTATTCCGGCTTCCTCCCACCTCCAAAGACATGCACCTGGGGATAGGTTGATTAGCAACACTAAATTGGCCCTAGTGTGTGAATGTGAGTGTGAATGTTGTCTGTCTATCTTTGTTGGCCCTGCAATGAGGTGGCGACTTG
The DNA here is from genome assembly GCF_033978795.1 of Nerophis ophidion. Lineage (NCBI taxonomy): Eukaryota > Metazoa > Chordata > Actinopteri > Syngnathiformes > Syngnathidae > Nerophis > Nerophis ophidion. Next base: position 13,546,060 of record NC_084633.1, on the reverse strand, counting down.
TCCAGGGTGTACACCGCCTTCCGCCCGATTGTAGCTGATTGCACCCCCCGCAACCCCCAAAGTGAATAAGCGGTAGATGGTTGCAAATAATCATTAATTTACAATTCAATGGCAGCAACAAGTTGCAGAAGAAGTTGGCACAGGGGCATTTTTACCACTGTGTTACATGGCCTTTCCTTTTAACAACACTCAGTAAACATTTGGGAACTGAGGAGACCAATTTTTTAAATTGAATTCTTTCCAATTCTTGATGTACAGCTTAATTTGCTCAACAGTCTCTGTTGTGGTATTTTTACGCTTCATAATGCGCCACACATTTTCAATGGGAGACAGGTCTGGACTACAGGCAGGTCAGTCTAGTACTCGCACTCTTTGTTGTAACACGTGGCTTGGCTTTGTTTTGCTGAAATAAGCAGGGGCGTCCATGATAACGTTGTTTGAATGGCAACATGTATTGCTCCAAAACCTGTATGTACCTTTCAGCATTAATGGTGCCTTCACAGATGTGTAAGTTACCCATGTCTTGGGCAATAATACATCCCCATACCATCAAAGATGATAGCTTTTGAACTTTGCCTCTATAACAATTTGGATGGTTCTTTTCCTCTTTGTTCCGGGGGACAACACGTCCACAGTTCCCAAAAACTATTTGAAATGTGGACTCGTCAGACCTCAGAACACTTTTCCACTTTGCATCAGTCCATCTTAGATGAGTTCGGGTCCAGAGAAGCCGGCGGCGTTTCCGGGTGTTGTTGATAAATGGCTTCGGCTTTGCATAGTAGAGTTTTAACTTGCATTTTCAGATGTAGCGACAAACTGTAGTTACTGACAGTGGTTTTCTGAAGTGTTCCGGAGCCCATGTGGTGATACCCTTTACACACTGATGTCGCTTTTTGATGCAGTACTGCCTGAGGGATCAAAGTTCACGGGCTTAGTCGCTTACGTGCAGTGATTTCTCCAGATTCTCTGAACTTTTTGATGATATTACGGACCGTAGATGGCAAAATCCGTAAATTCCTTGCAATAGCTAGTTGAGAAATGTCGTTCTTAAACTGTTGGACAATTTGCTCGTGCATTTGTTCACAAAGTAGTGACCCAATCCTTGTTTGTGAATGACTGAGCATTTCATTTTATACCCCATCATGGCACACCCACCTGTTCTCAATTATCCTGTCCACCTGTGGGATGTTCCAAATAAGTGTTTGATGAGCATTCCTCAACTTTCTCAGTCTTTTTTGCCCCTTGTGCCAGCTTTTTTTGAAACATGTTGCAGGCATCGAATTCCAAATTAGCTAATATTTGCAAAAAAAACCAAAGTTTTCCAGTTCGAATGTTAAATATCTTGTCTTTGCAGTCTATTCAATTGAATATAAGTTGAAAAAGACTTGCAAATTATTGTATACTGTTTTTATTTACTATTTACACAACGTGACAACTTCATTGGTTTTGGGGTTTGTATATTGATTTATTATATTTTGACCTTTTTTATGTTATATTTGGTTACCAAATGATGGTGATGTGTTTGAAAGCATTGACATGAACTTGTACGCAGGCTTGGTTACATATTCCTCATTTGACCATATTATTGAACAGGAACATTGACTTTATCTGAACATTTATCACATATTTTATAACCGAGGGATTTGAATGAAATAATTTTTTTTTTTTTAAATCTTTACAAAAACCCATAGAGCAGGGGTGTCAAACTCAAATACAGAGTGGGCCAAATTTTAAAACTGAACAAAGCCGCGGGCCAAGGTTGAACAAATTAACCTTTTAATACGGACCCAAACAAGTTTTGCATTGAATATTAAACAAACAAGGCTTATGTAGCTTTATAGTCACATACAAAATTGAGTTTCAAATTATAAAAATGAGTAAAAAAATATCAATGGCATATCATATAAAATGTAAATAAAAATTGGGGGAGCGGGGTTTGGTGGTAGCGGGGGTGTATATTGTAGCGTCCCGGAAGAGTTAGCGCTGCAAGGGATTCTGGGTATTTCTTCTGTTGAGTATATGTTGTGCTACGGTGCTGATGTTCTCCCGGAATGTGTTTGTCATTCTTGTTTGGTGTGGCTTCACAGTGTGGCGCATATTTGTAAAAGTGTTAAAGTTGTTTATACGGCCACCCTCAGTGTGACCCTTATGGCTGTTGATCAAGTATGCCTTGCATTCACTTGTGTGTGTTAAAGCAGCATATATTATGTGACTGGACCGGCACGAAAAAGCGAACGTGACGACAGGCTGTAGAGGACGCTAAAGGCAGTGCCTTCAAGGCACGCCCCAAATATTGTTGTTTGGGTGGAAATCGGGAGAAATTCGGAAGAATGGTTGACCCGGGAGATTTTCGGGAGGGGCACTGAACTTTGGGAGTCTCCCGGGAAAATCGTGAGGGTTGGCAAGTATGAGTATCAGCGGTGAATGCAGTGTTTCAGAGGCATCGCCGCTGTATAATACCGCCGGGCTAGCTCTAATCTTAAATTGATATTACCTCAAGGGGCCAAATGAAATTACACGGGCGGGCCAGAGTTTGATACCCATGCCATAGAGTGCCCATGCCAAGGGGCCGGCCCTGCCGATATTTTTAGTCGATTTTATGCGCCAGGTCACGTCCCGTTAGAACAGGGGGGCCCATTACGTCGATCGCGATCGACTGGTCGATCTCGGAGGGTGTGTCAGTCGATCTCAAGCCAGGCATTAAAAAATAGACATAAAAATGAGCAATCATCAATCATACCAAGACTTCACTTTCGTCAGTTGTTTGACATTCTCGGCACCCGAGGATCTTGTGAGATGACGCTGGCTGCTGCGAGCTCATATTTAAGAAAAAAATCACTAACAGGGCGGACGCAGAGAAACACATTTTATTTCTAGAGACTCCGTACCTACTGTCAAAACTCTAAAGACCGACTGCACAGTTCCTGTCTTCACCATAAAAGACCTGTTTCATCCTGCCTGTGCTAACAAAATAAGAGTCTCAGAAAGCTAGCGTGCACAAGCTAGCAAGCTACGGAGTTTGATGCCAATGTATTTCTCCCCCGCCCTCAGCGACCGCTTTCTCACTTGCTTGCCCACCCGCACACTCACTGACGTCACTCACCTGCTGCCAGACATTAAAGGGCCACACACATATGCTACTCCCATAACAAAGTGTTTAAAAACGAGTATGCAAGTTGGACAAATGAGATGCCAAATCCAACCACTTTCATGTGGTATTGGACAGAAAGGAGGACTTTTTTTTTTCCTCCATTTGAAAATGCGGACGTTATCAGCACCACTGTCTAATTCCAATCAATGCAAGTCATCAGAATCAGGTAATACACCAACTTATATTCTTGTCTTCATGAAAGAAAGGAATCTATGTGTGTTAAACATGCTTGTATTATCATTAAACACCATTAACTTGTTAACAAAGATGTCTCTTTCATAAATAAATAAATATAAATTATAAATAGGAATGAGGTAGATCTCCTCGACTTGCTCAATTGAAAAGTAGCTCGCCTGCAGAAAAAGTGTGAGCGCCCCTGCGTTAGAAGTATGGAAGCAAGACTCTTTCACTCGCCCCTCGCTCAACCAACACTTTACAGTCGTCGTAAATCCGAAGGTAAAGCTTGGAATTAATTTCAGACCACCACGGTTGGACCGAGCCAGCAACCTTGTCGCTTTGTGGAGCATGATGCAGTTTGATGAGGTCATCACTCCTCCGCCAGTAAAGGTCACGCTAACACACATTCGGAGTATCGTCCATCCGGGCAATATCATTATCAGCCGATTAAAAAATGAAAAAAATAAATAAAAAAGTGATACCGTGTCTGATAGCTCATTTTTATGCCGATATAGGCCGATGATATTGTTGGTTGATATCATCGAACATCCTTATCCAGGATGATGCTGTTGAAACGTTGACTGTAATGTGAACCATAAAGCTCACCTATGCTAGTGTTGCTCACGTTTAAGTCCTTGATGTTTTATTTGTTTTATACCACACAGACTTCAACACTAGATGGCAGTAAAAGAACATAATATAAGGTCAATGTCAAAATTATGTACTGTTTTATTTAAATATTGATGATGCGGGATCTGAACCGCGGATGTCGTTGTGGCTTGTGCAGCCCTTTGAGACACTTGTGATTTAGGGCTATATTATAAACATTGATTGATTTAAATTTTGCTAGTAATAGTTCATTTTAATGTTATGTTGGATCCACTATGGACTGGACTTTCACAATATCATGATAGACCCCCAAGAGGGGGGGTTGCCCACATATTGTCAAACCGTGGACTTTGGGGTTTGGATTGTTTTTCCAAGGTAAAGGAAAGTTGGCACGAGCAAGGTACGAGTGTAAGTACATACTTGTTTTTAATACTATAACAAAAAAAAGGCGCGCACAATGGCGGAGAACAAACTTGACTACAAAACAAAACTAGCACTATGGCATGACTAAAGACAAAAAAAACAAAACTCAACAACTGTGACATAAAACAAAACAAAAACTTACGTGGCATGAGCAGGAGGGAAACTATGGGTAGAGTGATTAGCAGGCATGGCATGAAGGGAGTAGGGGTAAAGTCGCCAGGCTGACTTCCTGGCAACTTCCGGTTTAAATAATAGACATAATAATTGCAAACAGGTGTGAGACATGAGGACAGGGGCGTGACATGAGGACGAGGTGAAAATTAATGAGTTGGCATGGTAACAAAGCAAACAAGGAAGTGCAGGAACAGGAACTGAGTGTCCAAAAAACAAAACCGAACATTACCAAAACAAAACATGATCCCATAGACTTGACACATATGCGGTCTTCTCCAAGGTTTCTCTTAGTCATTCTCACCGACGTCCCACTGGGGTGAGTTTTTCCTTGCCCTTATGTGGGCTCTGTACCGCGGATGTCGTTGGGGCTTGTGCAGCCCTTTGAGACACCTGTGATTTGGGGCTATATAAATAAACATTGATTGATGATTGCTTGATTGATTGAGCCACAACATTAAAAAAATACCCAGAACCCCTTGCAGCACCAATTCTTCCAGGAGGCTACAGTATACACCCCACACTACCACCAAACCCCACCCATCCCCTCAACCCCACCTTGTGATTTGGGGCTATATAAATAAACATTGACTGATTGCTAATTATAATTATTGGGGGGGGGGGGAATCGTCCTTATTGTCCGCTGTCTGCGCTGTCGTCCACAAGATGCAGACATTCTCTGAGCAATATATTATTGCACTTTTTTGTTCTGGCTATGTCTACACAAGAAGCAAAACATAAGTTTTGATGAGGCAATTGACGTGTGGGACATAATGGTGGATATAATTTGCAGTAAATGCATAAATTGGTGTTATTGCGACATCGCAATATCCTGAAGGGACTGAGTAGTCAAGTGCAGAGTTACAGTGTTTATGTAAAAAGTGGATAACATGTACAATAATAATAATTATGGGTAGCACTTCTTTGGAGACACACATTTATACTGTATTTTTAATACACACCTATCAAATTTTAGAAGAAATTAATCTTTTTATATGTATTAGCATCAGACTATGAAGCGCAGATATAGACTGGTGTGAAGGATTTTGGAAATGTTTATATACATACCTTAATTGTCTCCAAACAGTGCCTGCAACACAGCAGTAAAACGGCCGAACAAGCAAAACAGAAGTCATCAACATGGACCCAAAATGTGCAGAAGTTAGTTCTTTAATCAGCTAAACAGACTCAATAACTCCCTTGTGACATTTTGGTGGATTTACAAACTGAAGCAAGACAAAAAATATACTATCCATCCATTCATTTCCTACCCCTTATACCTTTCTAAAATTGGCCGTAGTGTGTGAATGTGAGTGTGAATGTTGTCCGTCTATCCGTGTTGGCCTTGCGATGAGGTGGCGACTTGTCCAGGGTGTGCACCGCCTTCCGCTCGATTTTAGCTGAGAAAAAATATACCCTTGTAGGTTAATAATACTACCACGGACACTTGTAAACGTTTTGGCATATTCGGTAATGCTAACGACGCTAGTTTGATTACATTTCAACAGCACATACAAAATATGCATGACAACACTCTTACAAACAACACACATGGGATGCTTTAGTAAGTAAGAATTGTTTTAGTTATATTGTAAAACTTACGAACGTTGCTTGGGGCAATGAATGAACCCTTTGGAGCAGAAACGCTATGGATGGCTGTACATCCGGTTGAAGGAACGAAACAAGAAGTATGTTTTCAAACCCGCAACACCCGCAGTGAGTGAACTAGTCCAAAAGATGGCCCCATAACACAAAAAACAACACCTTTTTGGTGTCTCTGTGCGCGTAATATGAAAACCTATTATTGAATACAAAACATTATGGCCGTTAGCGAAGATAAATCCATAAATTAGCCGCACCGATCTATAAACTGCAGGGTACGAAGCGTAGGAAAAAAGTAGCAGAAAATACAGTAAGTAAAACAAAGCTTATTAGCATTAAAACTACAGTCACACAAAAATGTCAGACTTTACTGAAACCACTTTTTAAAGTTATGATAATTAGAGATCTTTAATAGGTGCATCCCAATACTTTTGTTCAGCTTGTGTAACTTTCTGAGTGTGGGAAAGTAGTTTTAATGACTAACATGATGGTGGCGCTTTTTTAAAGCGATAACTGATGGGCCTTTTGACATCAGGCAGCTGGAGCTACATCACACACACACACACACACACACACACACACACACATTCTTTTATTTCTTACCTTCTTGAGACCGCCAAAAATTGCCAAATTGCCTACCTTTTTAGGTCCACCCTTTGTAGATATGTAGAGATTTGTATTTACAACATTAATAATATATACAAACTCTGCAAATATAAAAAAGTCAAGCTTTTAGTTTGTTTGTTTTTTTAAACATTTTTGTTTGTAATTGGTTTTTAATCTTCATAATTTACTTCAAGTTATTGCAGTATGTCTCTATACACACATTTATTTATACATATATATATATATATATATATATATATATATGGCTTCACGGTGGCAGAGGGGTTAGTGAGTCTGCCTCACAATACGAAGGTCCTGCAGTCCTGGGTTCAAATCCAGGCTCGGGATCTTTCTGTGTGGAGTTTGCATGTTCTCCCCGTGAATGCGTGGGTTCCCTCCGGGTACTCCGGCTTCCTCCCACCTCCAAAGACATGCACCTGGGGATAGGTTGATTGGCAACACTAAATTGGCCCTAGTGTGTGAATGTGAGTGTGAATGTTGTCTGTCTATCTGTGTTGGCCCTGCGATGAGGTGGCGACTTGTCCAGGGTGTACCCCGCCTTCCGCCCGATTGTAGCTGAGATAGGCGCCAGCGCCCCCCGCGACCCCGAAAGGGAATAAGCGGTAGAAAATGGATGGATGGATGGATGGATGGATATATATATATATATATAAAACATATTTATTTTTTTAATTAATTTTTTCCAAAGGGTCACATTTCAATTTCTTACACACACTTGTTATTACATATGTTGGCCAGAGGGGGAGCACTTTTTTTACACACACTTGTTATTTCATACGTTAAGACCCACTCACAGTCAAATTTGAAAAATCCCTCCTTTTCGGGAGCACCCTAATTTTGATGGATTTCACCACCAGGGGTGTAAATGAGACAATCTATTAGATGCAATGCTCCCCAAAAGGGACAAGTGGTAAAAATAGATGGATGGATGTCTTTCTGTTTTGGGACCATGATTTCGATACTAACTTGTTTTACCGATTGTGGAGGGGGGCGTGGCCTGCGGGCCTACCGCGGAACGGGATGCGCAAAAGCCGGCCACGAAGACGACAGGTGCGTGGATGGCCCGGGTGGGCCTTATCTAATCACTTGTTGTCTTTATTAGCAGCATCAGGGAGGAGACCGGTTGTTGGAGCTGCAGTGCGAGCGAAAAACAGACAAAAACAGTCACCTTGCTGGAAAACAAAAGACTGCCACAATTTTATGCAAATAAAACAGTATTGTACCCCGAACCCACTAGAGGGCATCCTCTACACCGGTCCTCATGTGGAAGGTACTTTTCCATGTTGGTGTCTCAAGAACGATAGCAATTCAAGAACAAACACACACACACACACACACACACACACATACACATTCTTGTATTTGTTACCTTCTTGAGACCTCCAAAAAATGCCTGCCTCTTTAGGACCATCCTCTCTAGATATATAGAGATTTGTATTTACAATACGAATAATATATACACACTATGCAAATATAGAAAGGGTAAGCTTTTCAATTTCTTACACACACTTGTTATTACATCTGTTGGCCAGAGGGGGGAGCAATTCAAATTTTTACACACACTTGTTATATCATATGTTAAGACCGACACACAGTTAATTTGAAAAATCCCTCCTTTTTGGGACCACCCTAAAGTTGATAGATTTCACCACCAGGGGTGCAAATGAGACACTCTCTATTAGATGCAATGGTTTTCCGTATTGGGACCATGATTTACTGTATGTCCTAACTTGGTAGGTACTTTTCAAAAGGGAATAAGCGGTAGAAAATGGATGGATGGATGGATTTACTGTATGTCCTAACTTGGTAGGTACTTTTCATTGTTGATGTCTCAAGAAGGATAGACATTCAAGAAAATGCACACATTCACACACACACACACAAACACACACACACATACATGCTTGTATTTCCTACCTTCTTGAGACCTCTGAAAAATACCTACCTCTTTAGGACCACCCATTTCTAGATACATCGAGATTTGTATTTACAACATTAATAATATATACAAACTATGCATATATAAAAAATGTATGCTTTCTGTTTTGTTTTTAATCCATCCATCCATCCATCTTCTTCCGCTTATCCGAGGTCGGGTCGCGGGGGCAGCAGCCTAAGCAAGGAAGCCCAGTCTTCCCTCTCCCCAGCCACTTCGTCTAGCTCTTCCCGGGGGATCCTGAGGCGTTCCCAGGCCAGCCGGGAGACATAGTCTTCCCAACGTGTCCTGGGTCTTCCCCGTGGCCTCCTACCAGTTGGACGTGCCCTAAACACCTCCCTCGGGAGGCGTTTGGGTGGCATCCTGACCAGATGCCCGAACCACCTCATCTGGCTCCTCTCGATGTGGAGGAGCAGCGGCTTTACTTTGAGTTCCTCCCGGATGGCAGAGCTTCTCACCCTATCTCTAAGGGAGAGCTCCGCCACACGGCGGAGGAAACTCATTTCGGCCGCTTGTACCCGTGATCTTATCCTTTCGGTCATGACCCAAAGCTCATGACCATAGGTGAGGATGGGAACGTGGATCGACCGGTAAATTGAGAGCTTTGCCTTCCGGCTCAGCTCCTTCTTCACCACAACGGATCGGTACAACGTCCGCATTACTGAAGACGCCGCACCGATCCGCCTGTCGATCTCACGATCCACTCTTCCCCCACTCGTGAACAAGACTCCTAGGTACTTGAACTCCTCCACTTGGGGCAGGATCTCCTCCACAACCCGGAGATGGCACTCCACCCTTTTGTTTTTAATTTTGTTTGTAATTGTTTTTTTAATCTTCATGATTGACTTCATTAATACAGTATGTCTCTATACACATATTTATTTATTTTTTTTAATTAATTTTGGCCACAGGGGCACTTTTCAATTTCTTACACACACTTGTTATTTCATATGTTAAGACCGACACACAGTTCATTTGAAAAATCCCCTCCTTTTTGGCACCACCCTAATTTTGATGGATTTCACCACCAGGGGTGCAAATGAGACATTCTCTATTA